>NC_135986.1:3005247-3066515 GCF_053455715.1 Rhinoraja longicauda
GCACCACATTAACACGCACCTGGGGAATACACACAGACAGGCACACTCAGTGACAGCCCAACCCAGCCCATGGTGGTGAGCCCCTCACACACACAAATAACACCCCACACCCCCCACCGCCCCCGACTCACTTCCCCCCCCCTCCCCGCACCACACCACCTCCCCTCCCACCCTCCCACTACCCCTCCCACCCCCTCTCCCCGCACCACACCACCTCCCCTCCCACCCACTACACCCCCGACCCCTCCCTCCCCTCCCCTCCCACACCCCTCCCCTCTCATGCCCTTCCTCCCTCCCACGCCCCCCCCCCCGCGATGGATGGATGGATGGATGGATGGGTGGGTGCGTGGTTGGGGGTGGGTGAGGGGGGGGTGGGTGGACGGGTGGATGTGGGTGGGTTGGAAGGGTGGATGGATGGGTGGGCGGGGGTGGGTTGGATGGTGGGGGGGGTGTGGGTGGGTGAGGGGGGTGGGTGGACGGGTGGATGTGGGTGGGTTGGATGGGTGGGGGGGGTGTGGGAGGGTGAGGTGGGTGGGTTGGATGGGTGGGTTAGGGGGGGGTAGGTTGGATGGGTGGGTGAGGGGGGGTGGGCTGGATGGGTGGGGGGGGTGTGGGAGGGTGAGGGGGGTGCGTTGGATGGATGAGGGGGGGTGGGTGGGTTGAATGGGTGGGTTAGGGGGGGTGGGTTGGATGGGTGGGTATGCGAGGTGGGGTGGGTGTGTGGGTTAGGGGGGGTGGGTAGGATGGGTGGGTGTGGCGGGGTGGGTGGGCGAGGTGGGTGGGTGTGTGGGTGCTTACCCCCTCTGAGATGAAGGTGCTGAACCTGGGCAGCATCTGGTAGAGGCCGGGGTCGGTGGCGATGCTCTGCAGGGCCTCCTGTGTGTGTGGGGGGGGGGGGGGGGGGGGAAGAGAAGGGAGACGGTCAGAGGGTCCGAGAGTCACCGTTCTGCTTCCAGTTTCCAGTCTGAGTTGAGTTTTGGTTATAACTCATTTGTAATTTACAGATGCTGCTCGGTTTACGATATTTCGACTTGACAACGGTGGCGCAGCGGGTAGAGCTGCTGCCTCACAGCGCCGGAGACCCGGGTTCCATCCCGACCGCGGGCGCTGTCTGTACGGAGTTTGCACGTTCTCCCCGTGACCTGCGTGGGTTTTCTCCGAGATCTTCGGTTTCCTCCCACACTCCAAAGACGTGCGGGTTTGTCGGTTAATTGGCTTGGTGCGAGTGTAAATTGTCCCTAGTGTGTGTAGGATGGTGTTAGTGTTAAGGGAGGGGGGAGGTGCGGTCGGTGCTGTGCGGGGGAGGTGCGGTCGGTGCGGTGGGGGGGGAGGTGCGGTCAGTGCGGGGGGGTGCGGTGGGGGGGGAGGTGCGGTCAGTGCGGGGGGGTGCGGCCGGTGCGGTGGGGGGGGAGGTGCGGTCAGTGCGGGGGGGTGCGGTCGGTGCGGTGGGGGGGGAGGTGCGGTCAGTGAGGGGGGGGGGAGGTGCGGTCGGTGCGGGGGGGGAGGTGCGGTCGGTGCGGGGGGGGGGTGCGGTCGGTGCTGTGCGGGGGAGGTGCGGTCGGTGCGGTGGGGGACGGACTCACGGCTCGCTTGGCTTCGCAGGAGCCCACGCAGGCCTCGGTTATCTCCTTGTAGTACAGCTGCTGCTCCACAGAGAGCTCGTGTGTGGTGCGTGGCTTCAGCTTCAGCACGCCGCCCTCCAGCAGAGACTTCTTCTTGTCCTTGCCTGGAGACGCAAGTGGAGGGAGCGGAGGGCGAGGGGAAGAGGGGAGGAAGGGAGGGAGGGAGGGCAGAGGGGAGGGGTGAGGGATGAGGGGAGGAGAGAGGGGAGGGGAGAGGGGAGAGGGAAGGGCAAAGAGGAAACCAGCTTAGTTCAGTTTAGTCAAGATAGTCAAGAGAGTTTTAGTTAGTTTAGCTTAGTTTAGAGATACAGCGCGGAAACAGGCCTTTCGGCCCACCGGGTCCGCGCCGCCCAGCGATCCCCGCACACTAACACTGTCCTACACCCATTAGGGACAATTTTTTACATTTGCCCAGCCAATTAACCTGCAAACACGCACGTCTTTGGAGCGCGGGAGGAAACCGAAGATCTCGGAGAAAACCCACGCAGGTCATGGGGAGAACGTACAAACTCCATACAAAATAGGTGCAGGAGGAGGCCATTCGGCCCTGCGAGTCAGCACCACCATTCATTGTGATCATGGCTGATCATCCACAATCAGTAACCCGTGCCTGCCTTCTCCCCACATCCCTTGATCCGCTAGCCCCTAGAGCTCTATCCAACTCTCTCTTAAACCCATCCAGTGAATTGGCCTCCACTGCCCTCTGTGGCAGAGAATTCCACAAATTCACAACTCTCTGGGTGGAAAAGTTCTCACCTCAGTTTTAAATGGCCTCCCCTTTATTCTTAGACTGTGTGTGTGTGGCCCCTGGTTCTGGACTCCCCCAACATTGGGAACATTTTTCCTGCATCTAGCTTGTCCAGTCCTTTATACGTCCCTATAAGATCCCCCTCTCATCCTTCTAAACTCCAGTGAATACAAGCCCAGTCTTTCCAATCAAACAAACAAACGAGAGTTTTAACATATAGATAAGACCCCCTCTCATTGGGCGGCACGGTGGCGCAGCGGTAGAGTTGTCGCCTTACAGCGAATGCAGCGCCGGAGACCCGGGTTCGATCCTGACCCCGGGCGCCGTCTGTACGGAGTTTGTACGTTCTCCCCGTGACCTGCGTGGGTTTTCTCCGAGATCTTCGGTTTCCTCCCACACTCCAAAGACTTACAGGTTTGTAGGTTAATTGGCTGAGCAAATGTAAAATTTGTCCCTAGTGGGTGTGTAGGATGGCGTTAATGTGCCGGGATCGCTGGGCGGCGCGGACCCGGTGGGCCGAAGGGCCTGTTTCTGCGCTGTATCTCTAAATCTAAATCCTTCTAAACTCCAGTGAATACAAGCCTAGCCGCTCCAGTCTTTCCTCGTATGACAGTCCCGCCATCCCGGGGCTTAACCTGGTGAACCTACGCTGCACTGCCTCAATAGCAAGGACGTCCTTCCTCAAATTAGAAGGGCCCGTTTCTGCGCTGTGTCTCTGAACTAAACAAGGAGTTTAGAAGGATGAGAGGGGGTCTTATCGAAACATATTAGATTATTAAGGGGTTGGACACGTTAGAGGCAGGAAACATGTTCCCAATGTTGGGGGAGTCCGGAACCAGGGGCCACACAGTTGAAAGGATGGAGCGAGTAGGCTTGTATACACTGGAATTTAGAAGGATGAGAGGGGATCTTATCGAAACGTATAAGATTATTAAGAGGTTGGACACGTTAGAGGCAGGACATTGACATCTGACCTTTGCCATCGGCCAAGGCGTTGCCTGGACCTTTGCCCTTAGCTTGACCTTCGTCCTCCTGCCCCGGCTTGACGATCTTCAGAGGCTCCGTCGATTCAACCTTCTGCTGCTCTTTAGGAGCTGGGGAGAGAGAGAGGGATGGAGAGAAAGGGGGAGAGAGAGAGAGGAGAGAAAGTCGGTGGGAAGAGGAGGGAGGGAGGAAGGAGAGAGGAAAGGGAGAGAGAGAGGAAGGGGGGGAGAGAGAGAGGAGGGAAAGTCGGTGGGAAGGGGAGGGAGGGAGGAAGGAGAGAGCGAGGAAGGGGAGAGACAGAGAGAGAGGGAGGAAGGGGGGGGGAGAGAGAGAGAGAAAGGGGGAGAGACAGAGAGGGCGGGATGGGGTGAGAGGAGGAGAGAGAGAGGGATGGAGAGAAAGGAAGAGAGAGAGAGGGGAGGGAAAGTTGGCGGGAAGGGGAGGGAGGGAGGACAGAGAGAGAGAGTCAAGTCAAGTTTATTAGTCACATACCTATACAAGATGTGCAGTGAAATGAAAGTGCGGATTGTGCTAAACTACAAAACAGAATTATCTTTTTTAACACAAAAAATAAATGAATACAGTAAATTAAATGAGTCCCTGGTGATATGAGAGTTAACAGTCCTGATGGCCTGAGGGAAGAAACTCCGTCTTATCCTCTCTGTTTTCACAGCGTGACAGCGGAGGCGTTTGCCTGACCGTAGCAGCCAGAACAGTCCGTTGCTGGGGTGGTAGGGGTCCCCCATAATGTTGCTGGCTCTGGATCTGCACCTCCTGATGTATAGGTCCTGCAGGGGGGCGAGTGTAGTTCCCATGGTGCGTTCAGCAGAATGCACTACTCTCCGCAGAGCCTTCCTGTCCTGGGCAGAGCTGTTCCCAAACCAGATTGTGATGTTCCCGGACAAGATGCTTTCTACAGCCCCAGAGTAGAAGCACTGAAGGATCCTCAGAGAGACTCTGAATTTCCTCAACTGTCTGAGGTGGTAAAGGCGCCTCCTTGCCTTACTCACCAATATGGCAATGTGTGTTGTCCACGTCAGATCCTCTGTGAATTTAGAAGGATGAGAGAAGATCTTATCGAAACGTATAAGATTATTAAGGGGTCGGACACATTAGAGGCAGGAAACATGTTCCCAATCTTGGGGGAGTCCAGAACCAGGGGCCACACACAGTTTAAGAATAAGGGGTCGGCCATTTAGAACGGAGATGAGGGAAAACTTTTTCAGTCAGAGAGTTGTGAATCTGTGGAATTCTCTGCCTCAGAAGGCAGTGGAGGCCAATTCTCTGAATGCATTCAAGAGAGAGCTGGATAAGAGCTCTTAACGATAGCGGAGTCAGGGGGTATGGGGAGAAGGCAGGAACGGGGTACTGATTGAGAATGATCAGCCATGATCACATTGAATGGCGGTGCTGGCTCGAAGGGCCGAATGGCCTCCTCCTGCACCTGTTGTCTATTGATGTGGACTCCCAGGTATTTAAAGCTGCTCACCCTATCCACAGTAGACCCATTTAACTCCAGTGGCGTGTACGTCCTTGGATGTTGAGCCCTTCTAAAGTCCACAATCAGCTCCTTAGTTTTTGTGACATTCAAGAAGAGGCTGCTGTCCTGACACCAGAGTGCCAGATCAGCCACCTCAGAGGGATGAGATGGGCAGAGGGGAGGGCGGGAGAGAGTTAAACAAGTGCCACAGTGCAGAGCTTATGTGCTGGTAAGCTGCAGCATGCCCAGTGAGAGGAGGCAGCGTGTGGGTGTGAACTGTGTGAGACCGGTCACTGAGGGGGCCATGCGGGGACAAAGGAGGGGGGGTTACAAAATGGACGCCGGGCATGGCACGGATTGGCGTTACAGCCCGCTCCGACACCCGGGCGGTCACGGTGGCGCGGCGGGTAGAGCTGCCGCCTCACAGCGCCAGAGACACGGGTTCCATCCCGACTGCGGGCGCTGTCTGTGCGGAGTTTGCACGTTCTCCCCGTGACCTGCGTGGGTTTCCTCCCACACTCCAAAGACGTGCGGGTTTGTAGGTTAGTTGGCTTGGTAAATGTAAACATTGTCCCTTGTGGGTGTAGGATTGTGTTAGTGTGCGGGGATCGCTGGTCGGCACAGACCCAGCGGGCCGAAGGGCCTGTTTCATAGAAACATAGAAAATAGATGCAGGAGTAAGCCATTCGGCCCTTCGAGCCTGCACCGCCATTCAATATGATCATGGCTGATCATCCAGCTCAGTAACCCGTACCTGCCTTCTCTCCATACCCCCTGATCCCTTTAGCCACAAGGGCCACATCTAACTCCCTCTTAAATATAGCCAATGAACTGGCCTCAACTACCTTCTGTGGCAAAGAATTCCACAGATTCACCACTCTCTGTGTGAAACAAAACGTTCTCATCTCGGTCCTAAAAGACTTCCCCCTTATCCTTAAACTGTAACCCCTTGTTCTGGACTTCCCCAACATCGGGAACAATCTTCCCGCATCTAGCCTGTCCAACCCCTTAAGAATTTTGTAAGTTTCTATAAGATCCCCCCTCAATCTTCTAAATTCCAGCGAGCACAAGCCGAGTCTATCCAGTCTTTCTTCATATGAAAGTCCTGCCATCCCAGGGATCAATCTGGTGAACCTTCTCTGTACTCCCTCTATGGCAAGAATGTCTTTCCTCAGATTAGGAGACCAAAACTGTACGCAATTCCGCGCTGCATCTCTGAACTAAACTACACCAGTGATTCCCGAGCGGGCGGACGGGCGGCGGTCGGGAGGGTCAGAGTCTTACCGGGGGGCGGGTTCTCCGGGATGGCGGGCTGCACTCCCTCGATGCTCAGCCAGTGCGCTATAGAGTAGAGAGCAAAGAGGTCATCACCCACTCCTCTCCCCATCCCCACCCACCCACCCACCTACACACACCAAACCACACACCCCACCACCACCCACACACACCCACCTAACACACACACCAACACCCACCCATCCACACACCAAAACCCACCCACCCCCCCACCCACACCCACTCACCCACCCACACACACCCACTCACCCACACCCACCCCCACCCACCCACCACCACCCACCCACACCCACACACCAACCTAACACTCACCCACCCGCCCACACCCACCCACCCACAAACCCACCCACCCCCACACACGTTATGTGGGGAAAAAACTGCAGGTGCTGGTACAAATCGCAGATAGACTCAAAGTGCTGGAGTAACTCAGCGGGTCAGGCAGCATCTCTGGAGAACATGGATGGGTGACGTTTCACAGAGTGCTGGAGTAACTCAGCGGGTCAGGCAGCATCTGTGATGAACGTGGATAGGTAACGTTTCACAGAGTGCTGGAGTAACTCAGCGGGTCAGGCAGCATCTGTGGAGAACGTGGATGGGTGACGTTTCACAGAGTGCTGGAGTAACTCAGCGGGTCGGGCAGCATCTGTGGTGAACATGGATAGGTGACGTTTCAGAGTGCTGGAGTAACTCAGCGGGTCAGGCAGCATCTGTGGAGAACGTGGATAGGTGACGTTTCACAGAGTGCTGGAGTAACTCAGCAGGTAACTCAATTACTCAGTGGGTGACGTTTCGGGTCAGAAGGGAGAACCCGCTGAGTTACTCCAGCACAGTGTGTGTCTCTTTGTTTTAAACCTGGCATCAAGTTGGTCACGGGCACCGATGGGAAAGGGGTGCACTGCCCTAGCTAACATGGCTAGACAGAAAACGCTGGCCTAACTCAGCGGCACAGGCAGCATAATGTAAGAAGATAACTGCAGATGCTGGTACAAATCGAAGGTTTTTATTCACAAAATGCTGGAGTAACTCAGCAGGTCAGGCAGCATCTCAGGAGAGAAGGAATGGGTGACGTTTCGGGTCGAGACCCTTCTTCAGACTGATGTCGGGGGGGTGGGACAAAGGAAGGATATAGGTGGAGACAGGAAGATAGAGGGAGATCTGGGAAGGAGGAGGGGAAGAGAGGGACAGAGGAGCTATCTAAAGTTGGAGAAGTCGATGTTCATACCATTGAGCTGCAAGCTGCCCAGGCGAAATATGAGGTGCTGTTCCTCCAATTTCCGGTGGGCCTCACTATGGCACTGGAGGAGGCCCGTGACAGAAAGGTCAGACTGGGAATGGGAGGGGGAGTTGAAGTGCTCGGCCACCGGGAGATCAGTTTAGTCAATGGTGTTGAGCGAAGCGATCGCCGAGCCTGCGCTTGGTCTCGCCGATGTAAAGAAGTTGACATCTAGAGCAGCGGATGCAATAGATGAGGTTGGTACAGGCAGCATCTCTGGAGAGGAGGAATGGGTGACGTTTCACTTCTCGTTTACGCCTAACTAACAGCTAACAGCGGCCTGCTTCCTTTATCATCGTTACTTTTTTTGCACGTCTTTTATTCATTGTTCTTTATCTCTCCACATCATCGTCTGTATCTCTCATTTCCCTTATCCCTGACCAGTCTGAAGAAGGGTCTCGACCCGAAACGTCACCCGTTCCTTCTCTCCAGAGATGCTGCCCCGTCCCGCTGAGTTACTCCAGCATTTCTGCGTCGGTCTTCGATTTAAACCAGCGCCTGCAGTTCCTTCCTACACATTTTCCTTGACCTTAGTCGCCTTTGATCTCTCGTTTCAACACCTTACCCTTCCATATCTCTCGGTTTCCCCCCCCAAGAGTCTGAAGGAGGGTCTCGACCTGAAACGTCACCCGTTCCTTCTCTCCAGAGATGCTGCCCGTCCCGCTGAGTTACTCCAGCATTTCTGCGCCTGTCTTCGATTTAGACCAGCGCCTGCTGTTCCTTCCTACACAGGCTGCCGGTCCCGCTGAGTTACTCCAGCATTTCTGCGCCTGTCTTTGATTTAAACCAGCGCCTGCAGTTCCTTCCTACACACGCTGCCCGTCCCGCTGAGATACTCCAGCATTTCTGCGTCTGTCTTCGATTTAGACCAGCGCCTGCTGTTCCTTCCTACACACGCTGCCCGTCCCGCTGAGATACTCCAGCATTTCTGCGTCTGTCTTCGATTTAAACCAGCGCCTGCAGTTCCTGGCTACTAGCTAACTAACGTGGCACCGCGAGAGGAGCGAGGGTGGGGAGGGCGAGGGGAAACACACTACCTTTGAGGCAGACGTCGAGGGGCACGCGAGGGAGGGGCGTGTTGATGATGTCGCTCAGGTCCACTTCCTTCTCATCGTAGAAGTGGAGCTCGCGGCCGCCGCCGCTGGCGTAGCGGAAGGGGATGAACTCCTGGGCGTGGAACCCGTACAGCGGCTGCAGGGGGGTGGGGAAGAGACAGTGGGTTACGCGCGTCCGACCCTTCCTGCTTCCCCCTTCCTCATCGTACTTTATTGTCGCGTGTAATTTGAGGAAGGACGTCCTTTGCTATTGAGGCAGGTTCACCAGGTTAATCCCCGGGGTGGCGGGACTGTCGTACGAGGAAAGATTGGGCTTCAGTCAGAGGGCGGTGAATCTGTGGGATTCTTTGCCACAGACGGCTGTGGAGGCCACAAGTCAGTGGATGTGTTTAAGGCGGAGATAGATAGATTGTTGATCAGTGCGGGTGTCAGGGGTTTATGGGGAGAAGGCAGGAGAATGGGGTTGGGAGGGAGAGGTAGATCAGCCAATTTGAGGAAGGACGTCCTTGCTATTGAGGCAGTGCAGCGTAGGTTCACCAGGTTAATCCCCGGGATGGCGGGACTGTCATAGAGGAGGCCATTCAGCCCTTCGAGCCAGCACCGCCATTCAATGTGATCATGGCTGATCATTCTCAATCATTTCTACCCTGTTCCTGCCTTCTCCCCATACCCCAAGACTCCGCTATCCTTAAGAGCTCTATCTATCTCTCTCTTGAATGCATTCAGAGAATTGGCCTCCACTACCTTCTGAGGCAGAGAATTCCACAGATTCACAACTCTCTGACTGAAAAAGTTTTTCCTCATCTCCGTTCTAAATGGCCGACCCCTTATTCTTAAACTGTGTGGCCCCTGGTTCTGGACTCCCCCAACATTGGGAACATGTTTCCTGCCTCTAACGTGTCCAACCCCTTAATAATCCTATACGTTTCGATAAGATCTCCTCTCATACGAGGAAAGATTGTATTCACTGGAGTTTAGAAGGATGAGAGGGGATCTTATAGAGACGTATACAATTATAAAAGGACTGGACAAGCCACCCCCCTCACATGCATGGTCTCCCTTAGTTCTCAGCCCCCCCCCCCCCCCCCCCACTGGGTCCCTCTTAGTTCTCAGCGCACCCCTCCCACACCAGGCCCCTTTCTGTTCTCGCCCCCCCTCCCCTGATGCCGGTTCCCCTTAGTTCTTGGCAGCCCCCCCTCTCACGCCAGGTCCCCCTTAGTTTAAATGTAGTTTGTTTTCTTTAGTTTAGAGATACAGCGCGGAAACAGGGCCCTTCGGCCCACCGGGTCCGCACCGACCAGCGACGGGTGCACGGATAGGACGGGTTTGGAGGAACACGGGCCGAACGCGGGCAGGTGGGACTGGTGTAGATGGGGACGTTGTTGGTCGGCGCGGGCCTGTTTCCACGCTGTATCACTCCACGACTCTACCCAGGCCTTATTATCCAGTGGTAATAAAGAACCATTGACTGTTGTGCTGGAAACATAGAGAATAGGTGCAGGAGGCCATTCGGCCCTTCGAGCCAGTACTGCCATTCATAGAAACATAGAAAATAGGTGCAGGAGTAGGCCATTCGGCCCTTCGAGCCTGCACCGCCATTCAATATGATCATGGCTGATCATCCAACTCAGTATCCCGTACCTGCCTTCTCTCCATACCCCCTGATCCCTTTAGCCACAAGGGCCACATCTAACTCCCTCTTAAATATAGCCAATGAACTGGCTTCAACTACCTTCTGTGGCAGAGAATTCCACAGATTCACCACTCTCTGTGTGAAAAAAAAGTTCTCATCTCGGTCCTAAAAGACTTCCCCCTTATCCTTAAACTGTGACCCCTTGTTCTGGACTTCCCCAACATCGGGAACAATCTCCCCGCATCTAGCCTGTCCAACCCCTTAAGAATTTTGTACGTTTCTATAAGATCCCCCCTCAATCTTCTAAATTCCAGCGAGTACAAGCCGAGTCTATCCAGTCTTTCTTCATATGAAAGTCCTGCCATCCCAGGGATCAATCTGGTGAACCTTCTCTGTACTCCCTCTATGGCAAGAATGTCCTTCCTCAGATTAGGAGACCAAAACTGCACGCAATACTCCAATGTGATATTGT
Source organism: Rhinoraja longicauda (assembly GCF_053455715.1). NCBI lineage: Eukaryota > Metazoa > Chordata > Chondrichthyes > Rajiformes > Arhynchobatidae > Rhinoraja > Rhinoraja longicauda. The sequence goes on from NC_135986.1 coordinate 3,015,811, forward strand.
GATATACTCCAATATACAATGTGATCATGGCTGATCATTCTCAATCAGTACCCCGTGCCTGCCCTCTCCCCCCGTATCCCTTGATTGCGTTAGCCCCAAGGATGGCGAGCTCACCTCAACATTTTTGAGCTTTAGGGCGCTGTCAATGTCCACCGTGGTCAGCTTCTTCCTCTTCCCATGGTGCATATACTTCAACGCGTCCTGGAGCAAAGGGGAGGCACAACCAGTCACATCCCGTTACTCAACGCTGCCCTCCTGGCTCAACACCTGAACTCCCCCACCCCTCATTCCCACCGTCCTACTTGCCCAACCTGAACTCCCCCCCCATTCCCAACGCCCCACTTGCCCAACATGAACTCCCCCCCATTCCCAACGCCCCACTTGCCCAACATGAACTCCCCCCCCCATTCCCAACGCCCCACTTGCCCAACATGAACTCCCACCGTCCCACTTGCCCAACATGAACTCCCACCGTCCCACTTGCCCAACATGAACTCCCCCCCCCATTCCCACTTCCCACTTGCCCAACATGAACTCCCCCCCCCATTCCCACCGTCCCACTTGCCCAATCTGAACTCCCCCCCTCATTCCCACTGCCCCACTTGCCCAACTTGAACTCCCCCCCCCATTCCCACGTCCCACTTGCCCAACCTGAACTCCCCCCCCCATTCCCACCGTCCCACTTGCCCAACCAGAACTCCACCCCCATTCCCACTGTCCCACTGTCCCACCCTGTGTGTGCATCTGCCTGTGTGTGCGCGTATGTGTGTGTATGCGTACCTGTGTGTGTGTGTGTGTGTGTGTGTGTGCGTGCATACCTGTGTGCGCGTGCGTGCGTACCTGTGTGTGTGCGCGCGTGCGTGCGCGCATACCTGCGTGTGCGTGCACGTGTGTACCTGTGTGTGTGCACGTGCGTGCGTACCTGTGTGTGTGTGCGCACGCGTGCGTACCTGTGTGCGTGTGTGTATGTGTACCTGTGTGGGCGTGCGTACCTGCGTGTGCGTGCGCGTGCGCGTGTACCTGTGTGTGCGTGTGTTTGTGTCTGTGTGTGCGTGCGTGCGTACCTGTGCGCGTGTGTGTGTGCGTGCGTGCGTACCCGTGCGCGTGTGTGTGTGCGTGCGTGCGTACCTGTGCGCGTGTGTGTGTGCGTGCGTGCGTACCTGTGCGCGTGTGTGTGTGCGTGCGTACCTGTGCGCGTGTGTGTGTGCGTGCGTGCGTACCTGTGCGCGTGTGTGTGTGCGTGCGTGCGTACCTGTGCGCGTGTGTGTGTGCGTGCGTGCGTACCTGTGCGCTTGTGTGTGTGTGTGTGCGTGCGTGCGTACCTGTGCGAGTGTGTGTGTGCGTGCGTGCGTACCTGTGCCAACTCCTTGATGCGGTAGCTGACCTCCTCGGTCAGACTCTGGCATGTTTCCTCGGGGAGCTGGGCGATGCCCATGGACTCGGAGATGACCTTCATGGACTCGGTGGGCAGCAGCGTGTTGCTGACCTTCATTCTCTTCTCCACCATGCCGGCGGCTGGTCATAGTCTGCAGGGCAACCAGGAGACAGGACGGTCACTCTGACCCCAACACTCGCCTCAGTTCAGATTAGAGATACAGCGCGGAAACAGGCCCTTCGGCCCGCTGGGTCCGTGCCGCCCAGCGATCCCCGCACACTAACGCCATCCTACACCCACTAGGGGCAATTTTACATTAACACCAAGCCAATTAACCTACAAACCCGCACGTCTTTGGAGTGTGGGAGGAAACCGAAGATCTCGGAGAAAACCCACGCGGGTCACGGGGAGAACGTACAAAGACAGCAGTCGGGATGGGACCCGGGTCTCCGGTGCTGTGGGGCAGCAACTCTACCACTGCGCCACCGCGCTGCCACAACCCGATGCTGGTCACCATGTCTTAGTTTAGTTCAGAGATACAGCGTAGAAACAGCCCCCTTCGGCCCAGCGGGTCCACACCGACCAGCAGTCACTGTGCACCAACTAGCACTATCCTGCACACGACGAAACTGTGGTAAAAGACAGAGAGAGAGAGAGAGAGACAGAGAGAGAGAGAAAGAGAGAGATAGAGAGAGAGAGACGGAGAGAGAGAGAATGACAGAGAGAGAAAGAAAGACAGAGATAAAAAAAGAAAGACAGAAAGAGAGAGGAAAGAGAAAGAGATAAAGACAGAGAGAGAGATAAAGAGAGAGAAAGAAAGACAGAGAGAGAGAAAGAGAGAGAGGAAAGAGAAAGAGTGAGAGAGAGAAAGAAAGAGAGAGAGAAAGAAAGAGAGAGAGAAAGAAAGAGAGAGAGAGAGAAAGACAGAGAGAGGGGATAATTTACCACAGTCTCGTAGGGGTCTGAGGTGGGTGGCCGCTGTCCGTTATACAAATGACCTGGAGGTAAATGCATGGGAAAAATAACTGCAGACGCTGGTTTAAAATCGAAGGTAGACACAAAATGCTGGAGTAACTCAGCGGGTCGGGCAGCATCTCAGGAGAGAAGGAATGGGTGACGTTTTGGGTCGAGACCCTTCTTCAGACTGATGTCAGGGGAGGGGGCGGTCCTGCCCCCGAAACGTCACCCATTCCTTCTCTCCTGAGATGCTGCCCGACCCGCTGAGTTACTCCAGCATTTATTGTCCACCTCCGACGTACACGTGGGTGGGTCGGTGAGTAAGCTCGCGGACAAAGCCAAGCTCGGCGGGCACGCAGGCTGTCAAAGGTTCACCGCGGGAGAGAGAGATCAGCTGCAGAAATGTGCGGAGAAATGGCAGATGGAGTTTGATCCGAGCAAGTGTGAGGTGATGCACGTTGGGAGGTGGAATGCAAGGGGGAAAGAATATCATTTATGGCAAGATCCTTAACAGCATTAAAGCTCCCATTCCCCTTCCCTCCCTCCCTCCCTTCTCTCCTCCTCATCCATTCCCTCATCTCCCTCCATCCCCTCTCCCCATTTCTCCCTCGCTCTCCCCCTCTTCCGTCCCCTCATCTATCGCCCTCTCCCTCCCACCCCTCTTCCCATCTCCCTCCCACTCCCCCCATGCCCGCTCTCCCTCCTTTCCCCTCTTCCACCTTCTCTCACCCCCTCCCCTCTCTCCCTCCCACACCACCTCCCTCCCTCTCTCCTATAGCTCCTCTCTTCCGTTACACCCATCTCCCTCCCTTGCCCCCTCCCGCCCTTCCCTTCCTTCATGCCCGCGCTCTCTCCTCCAAGTCCCATATTCCCTTTCTCCCCTCCCTTCCTCCGCCCTCATTTCTCTCTCGCATCCCTCATTCCCTCCTCTCTTCCTTATTATACCACTCTCCCTTATCCTCTCTCCGCACCTCTCTTCTCTCTCCCTCCTTCCTCTCTCGCCCTCTCACTCTCCTCTCTCTCCCCTCTCTTTCTCTCCCTCTCCCCCTCCTTCTCTCTCTCTCTCTCTCTCCCCTCCTCTCTCTTTCTCCCCCCTATATCTCTCCCTCTCTCTTTCTCTCCCCCTCTCTCTCCCTCCTTCTCTCTCTCCCCCCTATATCTCTCCCTCTCTCTTTCTCTCCCCCTCTCTCTCCCTCCCTCTCTCTCCCTCCTTCTCTCTCTCCCCCTCCTTCTCTCTCTCCCCCTCCTTCTCTCTCTCTCCCCCCTCCCTCTTTCTCCCCCCTATATCTCTCCCTCTCTCTTTCTCTCCCCCTCTCTCCCCCTCCTTCTCTCTTTCTCTCCCTCCCCCTCTCACTCTCCCCCTCTCACTCCCTTTCCCTCCCTCCCCTCTCTCTCTTTCTCTCCCCCTCTCCCTTTTTCTTTCTCGCTCCCCCCTCTCCCTCCTTCCTCTCCTCCCTCCTTCCTCTCTCTCCCCCTCTTCTCCCTCTCTCCCTCCTTCCTCTCTCTCCCTCTCTCCCTCTCCCCCTCTTCTCCCTCTCTCTCTCTCCCCCTCTCTCTCTTTCTCCTTCTGTCTCTCACCGACGCTTCGTCTTTTCTCCAGAATCCGCCATCTTGTCTCTCAGGTCATCGCAGCTAAAAGAGCCGCAACCTCCTCCCCGCTCCTCCTCCTCCCCAAAAACGACCCCCTCCCGACCCTTCTCTCCGGGGCTTAAAAATCCTCTCTCCGGCAACTGACCCTGAGGCCCCCCCGCGAACCTCCCCGAACCCACTCAGGGGAGGGCAACTGTTGCTGCGGTTTGGGCTGCACAATCCTGCCAGGACCCCGCGTCTCCGCTCCTTGGCCAACAGGGCTGACGTCACGGCGGCTGGACGTCACGTTACGTTACGCTCCTTGGCCAACGGGGATGACGTCACGGCGGCTGGCGGCGGGGTTTTGCTTACTAAAATGGCGGCCGTCACGCTCCTTGGCGCGCTGCACTTCAGCACAGGCGATGTCGACGCAGTGGTCCATCTTGCGCTGCGAGAGGCAGAGCGGACGGCGGGGTTTTGCTTACTAAAATGGCGGTCGTTACGCTCCTGTGCGTACTACACTTCAGTCTGAAGAAGGGTCTCGACCCGAAACGTCACCCATTCCTTCTCTCCCGAGATGCTGCCCGACCCGCTGATGTTACTCCAGCGTTTTGTGAAATAAATCGAATTGCTCCTCTTGCATCTGTGGTCGATATCGCCCGCACTGAAGTGTAGGAAAATAACTGCAGATGCTGGTACAAATCGAAGGTATTTATTTCACAAAATGCTGGAGTAACTCAGCGGGTCAGGCAGCATCTCAGGAGAGAAGGAATGGGCGACGTTTCTGGTCGAGACCCTTCTTCAGACTGAAGTGTACCGCGCACAGGAGCGTAACGTCCGCCATTTTAGTAAGCAAACCACGCCGTCCGCTCTGCCGCTCGCAGTGTAATCAGTGTTGTGGGGAACAGTGTGTGTGATCATACCATTAAAATGCAGAATATATCTCATCTATCAACTCACAGATTTGTGTTATTTTTCTTTTTAAAAGTTTCTGCCTACTAAAATGGCCGCCGTGACGTACTACGGTTGTTTTGGGTCTATCTTGCTCCTCTAGTATAAGAAGATAACTGCAGATGCTGGTACAAATCGAGTATCTTTGGCCTCTACCTTGTAGTGGGTGACGCGGAGCGGCGGACGTGAAGGTGGGGGGGGACGGCCGGTGGTGACGCGACACGTCGGCCGTGGAGGGCGGGCGGTGACGCGCCACGTCGGGTGTGTGGAGGGCGGTGTCCCGTCACGTCGGGTGTGGGCAGAGTGACGACGCGTTACGTCGGGCGTGGGGAGTGTGATAACGCGGTACGCCGGGCGCGGAAGGGCGGGCGATGACGCGGCACGCCGGGCGTGGGGGAGGGGAAAGGGCGGGCGGAGGGGACGTGGAGATGCTGCGACCGCTGATTACGGGACTCCTGCTCCTGTCGCCGCTGATCGGCGCGGCAGCCGAGGAGGGCGACGCCAACGACGACGCCAACGACCGGCTGCCGACCAAGTGCGAGGGTGAGGGGGAAGAGAGAGAGAGAGGGGGCAACCAGAACTAACATTAGGCCAGTAGTTACCCCAGGCAACGGGAGGCATCCAAGATGGCGCCCTCCTAGCAACCGGGCATCTGGAGGGAGGGTGGTTACCCTAGCAACAGGGCATCATGAGATGGGCTGGTTACCCTAGCAACAGGGCATCTGGAGGAGGGGTGGTTACCCTAGCAACAGGGCATCATGGGGAGAGTTGGTTACCCCTAGCAACCGGGCATCAGGAGGGAGGGTTGGTTACCCCTAGCAACAGGGCATTTGGAGGGAGGGGTGGTTACCCTAGCAACAGGGCATCAGGAGGGAGGGTTGGTTACCCCAAGCAACAGGACATCAGGAGGGAGGGTTGGTTACCCCTAGCAACAGGGCATTTGGAGGGAGGGGTGGTTACCCTAGCAACAGGGCATCAGGAGGGAGGGTTGGTTACCCCAAGCAACAGGACATCAGGAGGGAGGGTTGGTTACCCCTAGCAACAGGGCATCAGGAGGGAGGGTTGGTTACCCCAAGCAACAGGACATCAGGAGGGAGGGTTGGTTACCCCTAGCAACAGGGCATTTGGAGGGAGGGGTGGTTACCCTAGCAACAAGGCATCATGAGGGAGGGTTGGTTACCCCTAGCAACGGGACATCAGGAGGGAGGGTTGGTTATCCTAGCAACAGGGCATCATGAGGAGGGTTGGTTACCCCTAGCAACCGGGCATCAGGAGGGGGGGTGGTTACCCTAGCAACAGGGCATCTTGAGGGAGGGTTGATTACCCTAGCAACCGGGCATCAGGAGGAGGGGTGGTTACCCTAGCAACCGGGCATCAGGAGGAGGGGTGGTTACCCTAGCAACCGGGCATCAGGAGGGGGGTGGTTACCCTAGCAACCGGGCATCATGAGTTCGGGAGGATTACTCATCGTTCCGATCAACAGGATCGTTCCGAGTCAGCATGGATTTACGAAAGGGAAATCATGCTTGACTAATCTATTGGAATTTTTTGAGGATGTTACTAGGAAAATTGACAGGGGAGAGCAGGATGAGAGCAGAAAATTGACAGGATGTGGTGTACCTCGACTTTCAAAAAGCCTTCGACAAGGTCCCACATAGGAGATTAGTGGGAAAAATTAGAGCACATGGTATTGGAGGTAGGGTACTGACATGGATAGAAAATTGGTTGACTGACAGAAAGCAAAGAGTGGGGATAAATGGGTCCCTTTCAGAATGGCAGGCAGTGACTAGTGGGGTACCACAAGGCTTGGAGCTGGGACCGCAGCTATTTACAATATACATTAATGACTTGGATGAAGGGATTAAAAGTACCATTAGCAAATTTGCAGATGATACAAAGCTGGGTGGTAGTGTGAACTGTGAGGAAGATGCTATGAGGTTGCAGGGTGACTTGGACAGGTTGTGTGAGTGGGCGGATGCATGGCAGATGCAGTTTAATGTGGATAAGTGTGAAGTTATCCACTTTGGTGGTAAGATTAGGAGGGCAGATTATTATCTGAATGGTGTCAAGTTAGGAAAAGGGGACGTACAACGAGATCTGGGTGTCCTAGTATATCAGTCACTGAAAGGAAGCGGGCAGGTACAGCAGGCAGTGAAGAAAGCCAATGGAATGTTGGCCTTCATAACAAGAGGAGTTGAGTATAGGAGCAAAGAGGTCCTTCTGCAGTTGTACAGGCCCCTAGTGAGACCGCACCTGGAGTACTGTGTGCAGTTTTGGTCTCCAAATTAGAGGATGGATATTCTTGCTATTGAGGGCGTTCAGCGTAGGTTTACTAGGTTAATTCCCGGAATATACCTATTTTTGCACATCTTTCATTTCTTTGTTCTATATCACTGTCTAAATCTCTCGTTACCCTTACCCCTGACTCTCAGTCTGAAGAAGGGTCTCGACCCGAAGCGTCATCACATTCAATGTGATCACGGCCGATCATTCTCAATCAGTACCCCGTTCCTGACTTCTCCCCATACCCCCTGACTCCGCTATCCTTAAGAGCTCTATCTAGCTCTCTCTTGAATGCATTCAGAGAATTGGCCTCCACTGCCTTCTGAGGCAGAGAATTCCACAGATTTACAACTCTCTGACTGAAAAAGTTTTTCCTCACCTCCGTTCTAAATGGCCTACCCCTTATTCTTAAACTGTGGCCCCTGGTTCTGGACTCCCCCAACATTGGGAACATGTTTCCTGCCTCTAACGTGTCCAACCCCTTAATAATCTTATACGTTTCGATAAGATCTCCACTCATCCTTCTAAATTCCAGTGTATACAAGCCTATGGTACCACCAAGAACCACCTTGGTAGCACCAAGTACCACCTTGGCACCACCTTGGTACCATCTCTGGTACCGTCGCCTTGACACCACTTTGCGATACCTCAATGTACCACCATGGCACCACCAAGTACCACCTTGGTACCACCAAGTACCAAAAGATACCACCAAGCACCATCTTAGTACCACCAAGTACCACAAGACACCATGTACAACCTTGGTACCACCAAGTACTACCTTGGTACCTCCAAGAACCACCTTGGTACCACCAAGTACCACCAAGTAGAACCTTGGTACCACCCTTGCATCTTGGCACCACCTTGGTACCACCTTCTTCAGTCTGAAGAAGGGTATCGACCCGAAATGTCACCCATTCCTTCTCTCCAGAGACGCAGCCTGTCCCGCTGAGTTACTCCAGCACTTTGTGTCTACCCTCGATTTAAATCAGCATCTGCAGTTCTTTCCTGCACCACCTTGGTCCCACCAAGTACAACCTTGGTGCCACCATGCACCACTTTGGTACCACAAGTATCATCTCAGTACCACCATGATACCACGTTAGACCACCAAGTACCACCTTGGCACCAACAGGGCATCACCAACTACAACCTTGGCACCACCAAGAACCACCTTGGTACCATTGGTACCACGAATTAGAAACTTGGTACCACCAAGTACCACCTTGGCACCACCTTGGGTACCCCCCACCTTGACACCACTTTGCTGGTGATATCCATCACCCTAGTGTCCTGTTCCTAAGAGTAATAGACAATAGGTGCTGGAGGAGGCCATTCGGCCCTTCGAGCCAGCACCGCCATTCAATGTGATCATGGCTGATCATTCTTAATCAGTACCCCGTTCCTGCCTTCTCCCCCATACCCCCTGACTCCGCTATCCTTAAGAGCTCTATCTAGCTCTCTCTTGAATGCATTCAGAGAATTGGCCTCCATTGCCTTCGGAGGCAGAGAATTGCACAGATTCACAACTCTCTGACTGAAAAAGTTTTTCCTCATCTCTGTTCAAAATGGCCTACCCCTTATTAAACTGTGGCCCCCGGTTCTGGACTCCCCCAACATTGGGAACATGCTTCCTGCCTCTAACGTGTCCAACCCCTTAATAATCTTATAGGTTTCGATAAGATCCCCTCTCATCCTTCTAAATTCCAGTGTATACAACCCTAGTCGCTCCAGTCTTTCAACATACGACAGTCCCGCCATTCCGGGAATTAACCTGGTGAAGCTAATGGTGATCAAGGAAGCAGTCGAGGATGTTGTCTGTGGGCTAGGTGAACACACGTTACAGATAATGAAACTCACCAGGACGCCATTGAAACTAATACAACAACGAGGGTGGGGGAGGGATGGAGAGAGAGGGGATGCAAGAGTTATTTGAAGTTAGAGAAGTCAATGTTCATACCTGAAGAAGGGTCTGAAGAAGGGTCTCGACCCGAAACGTCACCCATTCCTTCTCTCCCGAGATGCTGCCTGACCTGCTGAGTTATTCCAGCATTTTGTGAATAAATCAATGTTCATACCGCTGGGGTGTAAGCTGCCCAAGCGAAATACGAGGTGCTGTTCCTCCAATTTGTGCACTGGGCCTCACTCTGACAGTGGAGGAGGCCCAGGACAGAAAGGTCAGTGTAGGATGGACACAAAATGCTGGAGTAACTCAGCGGGACGGGCAGCATCCATCTCTGGAGAGAAGGAATGGGCGACATTTCGGGTGGAGTCCCGGGTCTGAAGAAGGATCTCAGCCCGAAACGTCACCCGTTCCTTCTCTCCCAATAGACAATAGGTGCAGGAGGAGGCCATTCGGCCCTTCGAGCCAGCACCGCCATTCAATGTGATCACGGCTGATCATTCTCAATCAGTACCCCGTTCCTACCTTCTCCCCATACCCCCCTGACTCCACTATCCTTAAGAGCTCTATCCAGCTCTCTCTTGAATGCATTCAGAGAATTGGCCTCCACTGCCTTCTGAGGCAGAGAATTCCACAGATTCACAACTCTCTGCCCGTCCCGCTGAGTTACTCCAGCACTTTGTGCCTTATCTCCGGTTTAAAACCAGCGCCTGCGGTTCGTTCATTGCTCCACGCGAGGCTGGAGTGGCGGGGAACGGGAAAGGGGTATTAAAGTGCACGACACTTAATGACACCAATAAAGTGCATTAAACAGTTGCCGGCCTTTCCCGAAATCCCGAAACAAAATCTTTTCTCTCCCCTCTGTCGTGAAGTGTGCAAGTTTCTGACGGTGGAGTTACAGACGGCTTTGGACAAAACCAGACATTCCAAGGAGGTGCTGGAGATCGGAGCTGTGCTGGACAATGGCAAGAGGAAGAGGAAGATCAAGTACAACACCTCGTGAGTGCAAAACACAACCCCCTCCCTCCAGTCGTGTAAGGGAAATAGTTCGGAACAGGGGACGTACAATGAGATCTGGGTGTCCTAGTGCATCAGTCACTGAAAGGAAGCATGCAGGTACAGCAGGCAGTGAAGAAAGCCAATGGAATGTTGGCCTTCATAACAAGAGGAGTTGAGTATAGGAGCAAAGAGGTCCTTCTGCAGTTGTACAGGGCCCTAGTGAGATCGCACCTGGAGTACTGTGTGCGGTTTTGGTCTCCAAATTTGAGGAAGGATATTCTTGCTATTGAGGGCGTGCAGCGTAGGTTTACTAGGTTAATTCCCGGAATGGCGGGACTGTCATATGTTGAAAGACTGCAGCGACTAGGCTTGTATGCACTGGAATTTAGAAGGATGAGAGGAGATCTTATCGAAACGTATAAGATTATTAAGGGGTTGGACACGTTAGAGGCAGGAAACATGTTCCCAATGTTGGGGGAGTCCAGAACAAGGGGCCACACAGTTTAAGAATAAAGGGGTAGGGCATTTTGAACTGAGATGAGGAAAAACTTTTTCAGTCAGAGAGTTGTGAATCTGGAATTCTCTGCCTCAGAAGGCAGTGGAGGCCGATTCACTGGATGCGTTCAAGAGAGAGCTGGATAGAGCTCTTAAGGATAACGGAGTCAGGGGGTATGGGGAGAAGGCAGGAACGGGGTACTGATTGTGGATGATCAGCGATGATCACATTGAATGGTGGTGCTGGCTGGAAGGGCCGAATGGCCTCCTCCTGCACCTATTGTCTATTAACTGCAGAGGCCGGCACAAATCGAAGGTATCGCACAAAATGCTGGAGTGACTCAGCGGGTCAGCCAGCATCTCGGGAGAGAAGGAACGGGCGACGTTTCGGGCCGAGGCGCAATTTGCACAAGATAAAGGATTTTCACCGCAACTATTCACGTGACAACCAAGCGTTCGTTCATCGCTCCGAACCTTTTTCAAACCTCGTCTACTGTGTCCGCGGTTCCAGGTGTCAACTTCTCTACATCGGCGAGACCAAACGCAGGCTCAATAGACAATAGACAATAGGTGCAGGAGGAGGCCATTCGGCCCTTCGAGCCAGCACCGCCATTCAATGTGATCATGGCTGATCATTCTCAATCAGTACCCCATTCCTGCCTTCTCCCCATACCCCCTGACTTCGCTATCCTTAAGAGCTCTATCCAGCTCTCTCTTGAATGCATTCAGAGAATTGGCCTCCACTGCCTTCTGAGGCAGAGAATTCCATAGATTCACAACTCTCTGACTGAAAAAGTTTTTCCTCATCTCAGTTCTAAATGGCCGACCCCTTATTCTTCGAGCGATCGTTTCGCTCAACACCTCCGCCTCAACCAACCTGATCTCCCGGTGGCTCAGCACTTCAACTCCTCCCTCCCACTCCCAGTCTGACCTTTCCTGTCCTGGGCCTCCTCCATTATCAGAGTGAGGCCCAGCGCACAAATTGGAGGAACAGCACCTCATATTTCGCTCGGGCAGCTTACACCCCAGCGGTATGAACATTGACTTCTCTAACTACAGATAGTTCCTCTGTCCCTCTTTTCCCCTCCCCCTTCCCAGTTCTCCCACTAGTCTTCCTGTCTCCAACTACATCCTATCTTTGTCCCGCTGACATCAGTCTGAAGAAGGGTCTCGACCCGAAACGTCACCCATTCCTTCTCCCCCGAGATGCTGCCTGACCCGCTGAGTTACTCCAGCATTTTTTTGATACCTGAAGTGGGAGAAGTCAGTGTTCTAGTTCAAAGTAAATGTAGAATAGACCATCATTAGCTAGGGGAAGGTGACAATGAATTAGGCAGAAGAAAGGTCTCGACTCGAGACGTCACCCATTCCTTCTCCCCAGAGATGCTGCCCGTCCCGCTGAGTTACTCCAGCATTTTGTGCCTACCGTAGTTTAGACTGAAGAAGGGTCTCGACCTGAAACGTCACCCATTCCAGCATTCCTAGTTTAGACAGAAGAAAGATCTCGACCCGAAACATCACCCATTTTTTTCTCTCCCGAGATGCTGCCTGGCCCGCTGAGTTACTCCAGCACTCTGTGAAACGTCACCTATCCATGTTCTCCACAGATGCTGCCTGACCCGCTGTTACTCCAGCACTCTGTGAAACGTCACCTCTCCATGTTCTCCACAGAGGCTGCCTGACCCGCTGAGTTACTCCAGCACTATGTGAAACGTTACCTATCCACGTTCTCCACAGACGCTGCCTGACCCGCTGAGTTACTCCAGCACTCTGTGAAACGTCACCTATCCACGTTCTCCACAGATGCTGCCTGACCCGCTGAGTTACTCCAACATTTTGTGATTTGTACCAGCACCTGCAGTTATTTTCCCACTCAACTTTTCATGCCCCTGGTCTCTCTGCCCCCTCTGATTCTCAGTGTCCGTGCTGTTGCTCCAAACTAAACAGAGAGCGAGAGGGGGAGAGAGAGAGAGAGAGAGAGAGAGAGGGGGGCTGTATCTCCAAAGTGGGAAATCTACGTTGTGGTTGCACGTGTTGCTTGGGGGGCTGACCGTGTTGCTCGGGGGACTGACCATGTTGCTGTGCCCCCCGACACAATGGGCCGGACCCCCGTGTCTGAGGAAAGTCATTCTAGCCTTAGAGGGAGTACAGAGAAGGTTCACCAGATTGATCCCTGGGATGGCAGGACTTTCATATGAAGAAAGACTGGATAGACTCGGCTTATACTCGCTGGAATTTAGAAGACTGAGGGGGGGATCTTATTGAAACATATGAAATTCTTAAGGGGTTGGACAGGCTAGATGCGGGAAGATTGTTCCCGATGTTGGGGAAGTCCAGAACCAGGGGTCACAGTTTAAGGATAAGAGGGAAGTCTTTTAGGACCAAGATGAGAAAACATTTTTTCACACAGAGAGTGGTGAGTCTGTGGAATTCTCTGCCACAGAAGGTAGTTGAGGCCAGTTCATTGGCTATATTTAAAAGGGAGTTAGATGTGGCCCTTGTGGCTAAAGGGATCAGGGGGTATGGAGAGAAGGCAGGTATAGGATACTGAGTTGGATGATCAGCCATGATCATATTGAATGGCGGTGCATGCTCGAGGGGCCGAATGGCCTACTCCTGCACCTATTTTCTATGTTTCTATGACAGGGAGATGAGGCTGGCTGAGGCCATGGACAACATCTGCGAGCGGATCCTGCAGTACAGCGTGCACGCGGAGAGACCCGGCAGCCTGAGATACGCCAAGGTGAGTCCAGGCCTGCCCGCGCCTCGCCCGCACGCCCATGCCCTGGGTCAGGCCGTCTCGCCCACCCAGTCTACCCCGCCACTCACTCACGGCTGATTCACCTCCTCCTCCCAACCCCACTCTCCTGTCTTCCCCCCCCCCCCCTAACCCCGACACCCGCACTAATCCAGACCCTGCCGCTTTATCGTGTTGGCATTTGTTCACTCGCGTAACAGTGAGTGAACAAATTGTCATTGTCAGTTGTGCTGATATATTGTAGTCACTCACATGTGTATGTGTGGTGGCATTTGTTCATGTCTGTCTGTGTGTCTGTGTGTGTGTGTGTGTGTGTGTGTGCGCGCCTGTCCGGTTGTGTGTGCCTGTGTGTCTGCTTGTGTGTGTGCGCCTGTGTGTGTGTGTGTGTGTGTGCGCCTGTGTGTGTGCGCCTGTGTGTGTGTGTGATTGTGTGCGCCTGTGTGTGTGTGTGTCTGATTGTGTGTGCCTGTCCGATTGTGTGTATGCGCGCCTGTGTGTGTGTGCGCGCGCCTGTGTGTGTGTGTGTGTGTGCCCCTGTCTAATTGTGTGTGCCTGTCTGTGTGTGTGTGTGTGTGTGTGTGCGCGCATGTCCCTGTGTGTGTGCGCGCATGTCCCTCTGTGTGTGTGTGTCTGTCTGTGTGTGTGTGCCTGTCTGTGTGTGTGCGCATGTCCCTCTGTGTGTGTGTGTGCCTGTCTGTGTGCGTGTGCCTGGCTGTGTGTGTGTATGTGTGTGTGCGCGCATGTCCCTGTGGTGTGTCTGTATGCGTATGTGTGTGCGGGCGCATGTCCCTCTGTGTGTGCCTGTCTGTGTGTGTGTGTGCCTTTCTGAGTGTGCCTGGCTGTGTGTGTGTGTATGTGTGTGAGCGCGCATGTCCTTCTGTGTGTGTGTGTGTGTGTGTTTGTGTGCCTGTCTGTGTGTGTGTGTATGTATGTGTGTGTGCGCACGCATGTCCCTTTGTGTGTGTGTGTGTGTGTGTGCGTGCGTGTGTGCATGTCCCTGTGTGTGTGCGAGCGTGTGTGTGTGTGCGAGCATGTCCCTGTGTGTGTGTGCGTGCGTGTGTGAGTGTGAGCCGTGCAGGCGTGCGTGAGAGTGCGTTAGAGGCAGCCCGTGGCGGTGAGGGTAGGCCGCCCCTGAGCCGCTGCCCCTCCTGTCCGCAGGGCACCAGTGAGACCATGATGACGCTGAAGAACCTGGTACACAAGGGCGTCAAGGTGGAGCTGGGCATCCCCTTCGAGATGTGGGACGAGCCGTCGGCCGAGGTGACCGACCTGAAGAAGCAGGTAAGCGGCCGCTCGCTGTGGGGCCGAGTGCGGGTCTCGGCCTCCTCCCCCCCCCCTCCCCCTCCCCCTACCCCCCCCCCCCTCCCCCTCCCCCTACCCCCCCCCCCCCCCCCCACAAGCCCGGGTGATCCATCCACACAGGAGGCCACTCATAAGAAGCAGGGACACCACTTGACTGCAGGCTGAATGATGGTGGAGAACGTCACAAAGGGCAGCCTAAGGCACTGGGCCTGTACTCGCTGGAGTTTAGAAGGACGAGGGGGGGCCTCATTGAAACGTACAGAACAGTGAGCGGCCTGCATAGAGTGGCTGTGGAGAGGATGTTTCCACCAGTGGGAGAGTCTAGGACCAGAGGGCACAGCCTCAGAATTAAAGGACGTTCGTTTAGGAAGGAGATGAGGAGGAATTTATTCAGTCAGAGGGCGGTGAATCTGTGGGATTCTTTGCCACAGACGGCTGTGGAGGACAATAGACAATAGATACAGGAGGAGGCCATTCGGCGCTTCGAGACAGCACCACCATTCAATGTGATCATGGCTGATCATTCTCAATCAGTACCCCGTTCCTACCTTCTCCCCGTACCCCCTGACTCCGCTATCCTTAAGAGCTCTATCTAGCTCTCTCTTGAATGCATTCAGAGAATTGGCCTCCACTGCCTTCTGAGGCAGAGAATTCCACAGATTCACAACTCTCTGACTGAAAAAGCTTTTCCTCATCTCAGTTCTAAATGGCCGGCCCCTTATTCTTAAACTGTGTGTGGCCCCTTGTTCTGGACTCCCCCAACATTGGGAACATGTTTCCTGCCTCTAACGTGTCCAACCCCTTAATAATCTTCTACGTTTCGATAAGATCTCCTCTCATCCTTCTAAATTCCAGTGTACACAAGCCCAGCCGCTCCAGTCTTTCAACATACGACAGTCCCGCCATTCCGGGAATTAACCTAGTAAACCTACGCTGCACGCCCTCAATAGCAAGAATGACCTTCCTCAAATTTGGAGACCAAAACTGCACACAGTACTCCAGGTGCGGTCTCACCAGGGCCCTGTACAACTGCAGAAGGACCTCTTTGCTCCTGTACTCAACTAGTATAGTTGAGGAGGGATTTCTTTAGTCAGAGGGCGGTGAATCTGTGGGATTCTTACCGCCAGGTGACACAACCTACTGTAACTGGTCGCGGTCTGGCGGCACGGTGGCGCGGCGGTAGAGTTGCCATCACGGGGAGAACGTGCTTGTCTGCACACCCTCGCCGTGGCCTGCGTGGGTTTACCTCCGGGTGCTTGCAGTCTCCTCCCACACTCGGTGGGCCGAAGTGCTCCGTGTCCCGAAGTGCTCCGTGTCCCAACGCCAAACTAAACTAGACTCAAAGGTCCCGACCCGAAGCGTGGTCTGTCCGCTCCACCCCCCCCCCCACCCCCACTCCGGCACGATGCCTGGCTTGCTGAGTTCCTCCAACACTCTGCGCTCAAGGTTCCTCCAACACTCTTTGCTCAGTACCTGCAGTTCACCAGGTTCGTGAGTGATGGGACCGGAATGGCAGGGGGTACGGGGGGGGGGAGAAGGCAGGAACGGGGTACTGATTGTGGACGATCAGCCGCGATCGCAGTGAATGGCGGTGCTGGCTCGAAGGGCCGAATGGCCTAACCCCGCGTCTATTGTCTACTAGACCAAGTGGACCCGTTGGGCCCAAACCTCTCCTGCATTGGTGCAGCACCCTCTCCCCCCTCCCCCTCCCCTCCACCCCTTCCCCCTCCCCCCCACCATTTCCCTACCTCCCTACCCCCTCACTCCTTCCATCCCCCTCCCTCCTTCTCTTCTCCTCCCCCTCTCCCCCTCCCCCCTCCCTCTCAACTCCTCCCCCTCTCCTCCCCTCCCCTCCCCCTCACCCCTTCCCCTCCCCTCCCCCTCACCCCTTCCCCTCCCCCCACTCCACCCCCCTCAACCTCCCTTATCCTCCCTCCTCCCCCTTCCCTCCTTCCCACTACCTCCCTCCCTCCCCCCTCCCTCCCTAGGAGATAGATTTAAACTTTTAAAATGTGAATAACTTTGAAAACATAACACCGATTTCCATGAAACTTCTTCCATTAGCACCAAAGGGACGTTGGTGAGTAAGTTGGGCCTAAAATATAGGCCGCGCTGTCGTGAACCGTTTTGGCTGTAGTTCGGGAACAAACAAACAAAGGAGAGTTTAAATATATATTGTCCATTGAAACCCTTGCCCCCTCCCCCCCCCCTGGCCTTAAAGCTGTGCCCGCTGGTCTTTGGGCAGTTGGCACAGTGCCCTGAGGCTCTGACTGTCTACCCCTTCTGCCTTGTTGCCCGCAGTGTGAGAATATGCTGGAGCACTACGAGGACATTGTGGAGGACTGGTACTTTCACCACCAGGACCTGGAGCTGGAGAGGTTCCTTTGTGTGTCGCACGTGCTGGCAGCGAACGACCGAGGTCAGTATTGACGTACTCTAACCCCCGCTCTTTTTCGTTTTTAGTTTTAGAGATACAGCGCAGAAACAGGCCCTTCGGCCCACCGGGTCCGCGCCGCCCAGCGATCCCCGCACACCAACACCATCCTACACCCACTGGGGACAGTTATTTTACATTTACCGAGCCGATTAACCGACAAACCCGCACGTCTTTGGAGTGTGGGAGGAGACCGAAGATCTCGGAGAAAACCCGCGCAGGTCACGGGGAGAACGTGCAAACTCCGTACAGGCAGCGCCCGTAGTCGGGATGAAACCCGGGTCTCCGGCGCTGCATTCGCTGTAAGGCCGCTGCGCCCCGTTCAAACAGCCCGGTTTTCAAATGCTCAGGAAGGAACTGCAGATGCCGGTGTTAAACGGAAGATGGATACAAAAAGATGGAGGAACTGGGCGGGGACGGGCTACATGAGCAGGAACGGGCGACATTACGGGTCGAGACCCTTCTTCAGACTGTACAGTCACGGGATAAGGGAAACGAGAGATACAGGCGGTGATGTGGAGAGATAGAGAACAACAGATGAAAGAGATGCAGAAAAGCAACGATGATAAAGGAAGCAGGCCGTTGTTGGGTGTGTGCTGGGTGGGAACGAGAAGCTGGTGCGACGGGTGGGGGAGGGACGGAGAGAGAGGGAATGCCGGGGCTACCTGAAGTGTTCAGTACCACTACAATACTCGTACCACTGGATGCTGTTCCTCCAATTTGCATTTAGCCTCACCCTCCCTCCAGTCGTGTAAGGGAAATAGTTCGGAACAGGGGACGTACAATGAGATCTGGGTGTCCTAGTGCATCAGTCACTGAAAGGAAGCATGCAGGTACAGCAGGCAGTGAAGAAAGCCAATGGAATGTTGGCCTTCATAACAAGAGGAGTTGAGTATAGGAGCAAAGAGGTCCTTCTGCAGTTGTACAGGGCCCTAGTGAGACCGCACCTGGAGTACTGTGTGCAGTTTTGGTCTCCAAATTTGAGGAAGGTCATTCTTGCTATTGAGGGCGTGCAGCGTAGATTTACTAGGTTAATTCCCGGAATGGCGGGACTGTCGTATGTTGAAAGACTGGAGCGACTAGGCTTGTATACACTGGAATTTAGAAGGATGAGAGGAGATCTTATCGAAACGTATAAGATTATTAAGGGGTTGGACACGTTAGAGGCGTGAAACATGTTCCCAATGTTGGGGGAGTCCAGAACAAGGGGCCACAATTTAAGAATAAGGGGTAGGCCATTTAGAACTGAGATGAGGAAAAACTTTTTCAGTCAGAGAGTTGTGAATCTGTGGAATTCTCTGCCTCAGAAGGCAGTGGAGGCCAATTCTCTGAATGCATTCAAGAGAGAGCTAGATAGAGCTCTTAAGGATAACGGAGTCAGGGGGTACGGGGAGAGGGCAGGAACGGGGTACTGATTGAGAATGATCAGCCATGATCACATTGAATGGTGGTGCTGGCTCGAAGGGCCGAATGGCCTACTCCTGCACCTATTGTCTATTGCCATTCAGCCCTTCGATCCAGCACTCAATACGATCAAGGCTGATCATCTAAAATCAGTACCCCGTTCCTGCTTTTTCCCCCCATATCCCCTGATTCCATTACCCAGAAGAGCTGAATCTAACTCTCTTGAATATGAAGAACTAGTCTTTCTGTTTACATAGAAATGTAGAAAATATGTGCAGGAGGTGTCCATTCGGCCCTTTGAGCCATTCATCGTGATCACGGCTGATCATCCACAATCAGTAACCCGTGCCTGCCTTCTCTCCATACCCCTTGATTCCACTAGCCCCTAGAGCTCTATCTAACTCTCTCTTAAATCCATCCAGTGAATTGGCCTCCACTGCCCTCTGTGGCAGAGAATTCCACAGATTCACAACTCTCTGGGTAAAAAAGTTGCTTCTCACCTCAGTTTTAAATGGCCTCCCCTTTATTCTTAGACTGTGTGTGTGTGGCCCCTGGTTCTGGACTCCCCCAACATTGGGAACATTTTTCCTGCATCTAGCTTGTCCAGTCCTTTTATAATTTGATATGTTTCTATAAGGTCCCCCTCTCACCCTTCTAAACTCCAGTGAATACAAGCCCAGTGTTTTCAATCTTTCCTCATATGTCAGTCCCGCCATCCCGGGGATTAACCTGGTAAACCTACGCTGCACTGCCTCAATAGCAAGGACGTCCTTCCTCACATTAGGAGACCAAAACTGTACACGATACTCCAGATGTGGTCTCACCAGGGCCCTGTACAACTGCAGAAGGACCTCTTTACTCCTGTACTGAAATCCTCTCGTTATGAAGGCCAACACACCGTGAGCTTTCTTCACTGCCTGCTGTACCTGCACGACACCTTTCAGTGACTGGTGTACAAGGACACCCAGGTCTCGCTGCACCTCCCCCTTACCCAACCTGACACCATTGAGATGATAAGAGAAGCAGAGACAGGCCCTGCAGCGCCCGCAGTTCATCGACTGGACAGCAGAGGGAGTGCTCGGCCCACCGCTGAATGAATGGACTCCGCTGGTTGGACTTGGGACAAGTTGGGTCGACGTTCTCTCTGGTGTGGCTGTGTTTAGTTTAGAGATACAGCGTGGAAACAGGCCCTTCGGCCCACCGAGTCCATGCCGACCGGCCATCCCCCCGTGCACTAATTCCATCCTACGCGGTCTGAAAGAGGATCTCGCCTCTCGACCCAAAACGTCACCCAGTTCCTTCTCTCCAGAGACTCTGCCTGACCCGTTGAGTTACTCCAGCATTTTGTGTCCACCTTAGGCAAACAATGACCGGTTCTTTATCCCCCTACTGTTAGGGGTTAGAGACTGGTTCCTGATTCATTTGTGACAGGAGCAGATTTTGGCCATTCGGCCCGTCCAGTCTACCCCGCCATTCAATCATGGCTGATCTCTCTTTCCCTCTCAACCCCATTCCCCCGCCCGCCTTCTCCCCATAACCACTAGCACACCTACCGAAGGGTAAAAGTGGTTCTTGAGTCTAGAAGTTGGGAGGTCACGTTGCAGTTGTTATAAGACGTTGTCGGTGAGACCGCATTTAGAATATTGTAAGAAAATAACTGCAGATGCTGGTACAAATCGAAGGTATTTATTCACAAAATGCTGGAGTAACTCAGCAGGTCAGGCAGCATCTCAGGAGAGAAGGAATGGGTGACGTTTCGGGTCGAGACCCTTCTACAGACTGATGTCAGGGGGGGTGGGACAAAGGAAGGATATAGATGGAGACAGGAAGATAGAGGGAGATCTGGGAAGGAGGAGGGGAAGAGAGGGACAGAGGAACTATCTAAAGTTGGAGAAGTCGATGTTCATACCGCTGGGCTACAAGCTGCCCAGGCGAAATATGAGGTGCTGTTCCTCCAATTTCCGGTGGGCCTCACTATGGCACTGGAGGAGGCCCATGACAGAAAGGTCAGACTGGGAGTGTGAGGGGGAGTTGAAGTGCTGAGCCACCGGGAGATCAGGTTGGTTAAGGCGGACTGAGCGCAGGAATATCGTGAATTTTGTGAATATTGTGACTTTGTAGAATATTGTGTTCAGTTCTGGGCACCGTGTTATAGGAAAGATATTGTCAAGCTGGAAAGGGCTCAGAGAAGATTTACGAGGATGTTGCCAGGAGAGGTGGACGGGTACATGGATAGGACGGGTTTGGAGGGATATGGACCAAGTGCAGGCAGGTGGGACTAGTGTAGCTGGGGCATGTTGGCCGGTGTGGGCAAATTGGGCCAAAGGGCCTGTTTCCACACTGTATCACTCTGTGACTCTATGAATCCTGTACAAGCCATGACCAGTGATGAAGTTGTCACGGTTCCACAGTGACACCTTCTCCCATTAAAACTTCTTCCATGAGAAGAAACGTCTTCCATTAGCTCCAAAGGGACGATGGTGAGCAAGGTGGGCCTAGAATTGTGGCGCTATCGTGTACCGTTTTGGCTGTAGTTCAGGAACAAACAAACAAACAAACAAACAAACAAACGAGAGTTTTAGTACATGAGATGGCCGTCTGGTAACTCGGATCTCACTGTACCTTAAGTGGGACACGCGGCAATTAAACTGAATCTTGGATCTTGTGTCCCCTGCCTGCAGACTGCCTGGGTGAGGTGTGGTCAGGGCGCAAGGGCGACCCGGTGACCAGCGGCGACAAGGAGAGGAGGCGGGCGGACGTGGAGCCGCGCGGGGACGGCCAGCCGGCGCACCACCACGCCGGGGAGCTCTGAGCACCCGGCACCCTTCCACAGTGGGGTGGGTGGGGGGGGGGGAATGGAGACCGCGTCCCGACTGGAAACGCCACTGACACCGCTCCCTGCCGGTGGTGGCATCGACCGCTGGTGAGGGCACCCCTTCCCCACCCCCACACCCCCCCCCCGTGACCCTCACTCACCCCTCCCCCCCCGTGACCCTCACTCACCCCTCCCCCCCGTGACCCTCACTCACCCCTCCCCCCCGTGACCCTCACTCACCCCTCCCCCCCGTGACCCTCACTCACCCCTCCCCCCCGTGACCCTCACTCACCCCTCCCCACCCCTCACACCCCTCACCCCTTCCCACCCCCCATGACCCTCACTCACCCCTCCCCCCGTGACCCTCACTCATCCCTCCCCCACCCCTCACCCCTTCCCACCCCCCCATGACCCTCACTCACCCCTCCCCCCCGTGACCCTCACACACCCCTCCCCCCGTGACCCTCACACACCCCTCCCCCCGTGACCCTCACTCACCCCTCCCCCCGTGACCCTCACACACCCCTCCCCCACCCCTCACCCCTTCCCACCCCCCCATGACCCTCACTCACCCCTCCCCACCCCCATCACCGCTCACCTCCACTCACCCCACCCCACCACTCACCCCCCTCCCCTCACCCGTGACCGTCACTCACCCCTCGCCTCACCCCTCACCCCACACACTCCACCTCCCTCACCTCTCACCCCTCCCCATCCCTCACTCACCTCTCCCACCCACTCCTCAACCCTCCCACCTCACTCACCCCTCACTCACCCCACCCCACCCTTCATCCCTCCACTCATCCCCCACCCCTCCCCACCCCTCACTTTCCCCTCCCCCCAGCACCTCACCCCTCACTCACCCCACCTCCCTCACCACTCAAACCTCCCCACCCCTCACCCACCTCTCCCCCCCACCATTCAACCCTCCCGCCTCACTCACCCCTCACACCTCCCCTCATCCCACCCCTCCCCTCACTCGCCCCCCTCTCCTCACCACCCCTCCCCCCCCGCCCGGTAACTGTCATTCATCCCTCCCCACCCCCCCACTCACCACTCACTCCCCCCTCACTCTCCACCCCTCACCTCACTCACCCCTCCCCCCCCCCCCTCGCCCATCAAGTCCATCCCCCATTCAATCACGGCTGATCTATCTCTCCCTCCCAACCCCATTCTCCTGCCTTCTCCCCATAACCCCTGACACCCGCACTAATCAACAATCTATCTATCTCTGCCTTAAACACATCCACTGACTTGTGGCCTCCACAGCCGTCTGTGGCAAAGAATCCCACAGATTCACCGCCCTCTGACTGAAGAAATTCTCCTCATCTCCTTCCTTTTAACCCCCACCCCAGTGGTGAAAATAGCCCCCCCTTCCCCCTCCCTCCCGGTGACACACCCCACCCCCACCCCCACCTCCCCTGCTCCAGACACTCCCACCCCCCCCACCCACACCCCCCCGCTCCCGACTCTCCCACCCCCCCCACCCCCACCCCCCCCTGCTCCAGACATTCCCACCCCCAACGGTGATATCCCCCCCCCCACGACCCCCAAACAATCTTCCCGCCCTCCCAGTGCCAGGATCACACCTCCTCCACACACGTGCGCGGCCCAACAGTCTCCACACGTAAAGGGCCACCCTCAAAGTTCCTGCTTGCCCCCGATCCCACCCGCGTCCCCCTTTCCCCCCCCCCTCGTCGTACCCCGTTCCTAAAGGCACGGAAAGGTCCGGAACGATGAACGGGCACTTGATTGTCAGGTGAAACGCCGCGGTGAAAGTTCCTTGTGTTGCGCGGCCAAGGTGTGCCAACAGTCGCCATGTAAAGGGCGCCGATCCCGATCCCGCCCTAGCCCAGCGTTTCCCCCCCCCCCCCCGGTCTGTACCGGTGTGAGAGGAACGACAAAAATGGAACGTGTTTCACCATGACAACACTTTTCAGTCCACACAGACAACAGATAATAGGTGCAGGAGGAGGCCATTCGGCCCTTTGAGCCAGCACCGCCATTCAATGTGATCATGGCTGATCATTCTCAATCAGTACCCCGTTCCTGCCTTCTCCCCATACCCCCTGACTCCACTATCCTTAAGAGCTCTATCTAGCTCTCTCTTGAATGCATTCAGAGAATTGGCCTCCACTGCCTTCTGAGGCAGAGAATTCCACAGATTCACAACTCTCTGACTGAAAAAGTTTTTCCTCATCTCCGTTCTAAATGGCCTACCCCTTATTCTTAAACTGTGTGTGGCCCCTGGTTCTGGACACCCACAACATTGGGAACATGTTTCCTGCCTCTAACGTGTCCAACCCCTTAATAATCTTCTACGTTTCGATAAGATCCCCTCTCATCCTTCCAAATTCCAGTGTATACAAGCCCAGTCGCTTCAGTCTTTCAACGTACGACAGTCCCGCCATTCCGGGCATTAACCTGGTGAACCTACGCTGCACGCCCTCAATAGCAAGACTCTCTGAGCCACTCGGCAAAGGACGATCTCCCGACTGCGGGCGGCCTTCCTCTCTGCGCCTTCTCCCGCTCCCAGCTGAAGGCGTTGGCTCGGGAACGCTGGACCGCCATGTTGCCTGCTGGCCGAGGCTGCGAGGAACTGCAGGCACCGGCGTCTCCGGCAAGACTCAGAGTGCTGGAGGAACTCAGCAGGCCAGGCAGCATCCGTGAAGGGGGTGTTTCGGTGCGGAGTCGGCGTAGACCCACGGAGGGCAAACCACGCGGGCGAACGTGCAAACTACGCCCGCGGTGGGGATCGAACCCACGGGAGTCGGGATGGTATCCGGGTCTCCGGCGCTGCGAGGCGGCGTCTCTACACGCCGCGCCACCGCCACGACAAACCGACACGTCTGCCAAACTCCCGGTGGAATCCAGACACCTCCTCCGCCTGGAAACACTGCCAGTGGCTAACGCACTTCAGCTGCTGAACTAACGGCCGCACTCTGCAGAATACAACGCATCCATCCCTGGAGCCCTCAGGCACGCACGCACGCACGCACGCCTCCTGTCCTTCCATTCCAAAGAACTTCATTCAACTGTTGCATATTACAGTGAACCTGAAGCACATCTACACTCAGTGCTCACAATACAGCAAGCTGCCATTGTAGTACAATGTGTAATCTTTATTTACAATGTCCTCCACTCCCCCATGGTACTCGGTCCTCTCCTCTCTCTCTCTCCCTTTCCCTCTCACCCCGTCCTCTCACCCCCCTCCTCTCTCCTCTCTCCTCTCTCTTTCCCTCCTCTCTCTCTCCCTCTCCCCCTCCCCCTCTCTCTTCTCCCTCCCCCTCTCTCTCTCTTCCTCTCTCCCCTCTCCCCCTCCCTCTCTCTCACCCCCTCCTCTCACCCCCCTCTCCTCTCCTCTCCTCTCCCTCACCCCGCTCCCTCTCTCTATCACCTCCCTCCCCCTCTCTCTCTCCTCCCTCTCTCTCCTCCCCTCTCTCTCCTCCCCTCTCTCCCCCCCCCTCTCTCTCTCTCTCCCTCTCTCTGAGATGCAGCACGGATACAGGCCCTTCGGCCCATCGAGTCCTTGCTGACCAGTGATCCACATTCACTAGCACACACCAGGGGAGGGAGAGGGGAAGGAGGGGAGGGGAGGGGGGGAAGGTGAGGGGAGGGAGGGGGAAGGAGGGGAAGGGGAGGGGTGTGGAAGGGGAAGAGATTAAGCAGAAGTGACTCAGCGATGAGGCAAGGCATGAGACAGTGTGGTCAGGGACACACAGGAGTGCCCATGGACTCTCCTCTCCGCCTTCTACTGCTGCATCTCACCGTGGGTGAGTAGATCCCAACGTTACCCTCCCTCTCACCCCCCCCCCGTAACCCCGCCGCCCCATCAATACCCAGCCTCTACCACCCCCCCCCCCATCTCCCCACTCCTCCCCCTTAACCACCCACTCCCTCAATAACCGTCCTCTCCCATCACTCCCCATCTACCCACCCCCTCCCCCTCCACCCCCCAACCCCCTCCCTCCCCCACCCTCTGTGGGAAGGAACTGCAGACGCTGGTTTACTCCGAAGATAGACACAGAGCGCTGGAGTAACTCAGCGGGTCGGGCAGCATCTCTGGGGAGAAGGAACGGGTGACGTTTCGGGTCGAGGCCCTTCTTCAGACTGGTTAGGGATAAGGGAAAGGAGAAATACAGACGGATCAATGAGTGAAAGATGCAAAAAAAGTAACGAGGTTAAAGGAAGCAGGCCGTTGTTGGGTGTGTGCTGGGTGGGAACGAGAAGCTGGTACGACTTGGGTGGGGGAGGGATGGAGAGAGAGGGAATGTTGGGGCTACTTGAAGTGGGAGAAGTGAATGGGGTCTCCACCTGAAACGTCACTTTACTGCTGTAACACTAAATTTCCCCGGGGTGGGGCAAATAAAGGAATATGTATATATATATATATATATGTGTGACAATAGACAATAGGTGCAGGAGGAGGCCATTCAGCCCTTTGAGCCAACACCGCCATTCAATGCGATCATGGCTGATCACTCTCAATCAGTACCCCGTTCCTGCCTTCTCCCCATACCCCCTCACTCCGTTATCCTTAAGAGCTCTATCCAGCTCTCTCTTGAATGCATTCAGAGAATTGGTCTCCACTGCCTTCTGAGGCAGAGAATTCCACACGTTCACCACTCTCTGACTGAAAAAGTTCTTCCTCATCTCCGTTCTAAATGGCCTACCCCTTATTCTTAAACTGTGGCCCCTTGTTCTGGACTCCCCCAACATTGGGAACATGTTTCCTGCCTCTAATGTGTCCAATCCCCTAATTATCTTATATGTTTCAATAAGATCCCCCCTCATCCTTCTAAATTCCAGTGTATACAAGCCTAATTGCTCCAGCCTTTCAACATACGACAGTCCCGCCATTCCGGGAATTAACCGAGTGAACCTACGCTGCACGCCCTCAATAGCAAGAATATCCTTCCTCAAATTTGGAGACCAAAACTGCACACAGTACTCCAGGTGCGGTCTCACCAGGGCCCGGTACAACTGTAGAAGGACCTCTTTGCTCCTATACTCAACTCCTCTTGTTATGAAGGCCAACATTCCATTGGCTTTCTTCACTGCCTGCTGTACCTGAATGCTTCCTTTCAGTGACTGATGCACTAGGACACCCAGATCTCATTGAACATCCCCTCTTCCTAACTTAACACCATTCAGATAATAATCTGCCTTTCTATTCTTACTTCCAAAGTGAATAACCTCACACTTATCTACATTAAACTGCATCTGCCATGTATCATCCGCCCACTCACACAACCTGTCCAAGTCACCCTGCAGCCTTATTGCATCTTCTTCACAATTCTCACTACCCCCCAGCTTAGTATCATCTGCAAATTTGCTAATGGTACTTTTAATCCCTTCATCTCAGTCATTAATGTATATCGTAAATAGCTGGGGCCCCAGCACTGAACCTTGCGGTACCCCTCTGGTCACTGCCTGCCATTCCGAAAGGGATCAATTTATCCCCACTCTTTGCTTTCTGTCTGTCAACCAATTTTCTATCCATGTCAGTACCCTACCCCCAATACCATGTGCTCTAATTTTGCCCACTAATCTCCTATGTGGGACCTTGTCGAAGGCTTTCTGAAAGTCGAGGTACACCACATCCACTGACTCTCTCCTGTCAATTTTCCTAGTTACATCCTCAAAAAATTCCAGTAGATTTGTCAAGCATGATTTCCCTTTCGTAAATCCATGCTGACTCGGAATGATCCTGTTACTGCTATCCAAATGCTCAGCAATTTCGTCTTTTATAATTGACTCCAGCATCTTCCCCACCACTGATGTCAGACTAACTGGTCTATAATTACCTGTTTTCTCTCTCCCTCCTTTCTTAAAAAGTGGGAAACATTTGCTATTCTCCAATCCACAGGAACTGATCCTGAATCTATAGAACATTGAAAAATGATCTCCAATGCTTCCACTATTTCTAGAGCCACCTCCTTAAGTACTCTGGGATGCAGACCATCAGGCCCTGGGGATTTATCAGCCTTCAGTCCCATCAGTCTACCCAAAACAATTTCCTGCCTAATGTGGATTTCCTTCAGTTGCTCCATCACCCTAGGTTCTCCGGCCCCTAGAACATTTGGGAGATTGTGTGTATCTTCCTCAGTGAAGACAGATCCAAAGTAACGGTTTAACTCGTCTGCCATTTCTTTGTTCCCCATAATACATTCCCCTGCTTCTGTCTTCAAGGGACCCACATTTGCCTTGACTTTTTTTCCTCTTCACGTACCTAAAAAAACTTTTGCTATCCTCCTTTATATTATTGGCTAGTTTACCCTCGTACCTCATCTTTTCTCCCCATATTGCCTTCTTAGTTAACTTTTGTTGCTCTTTAAAAGAGTCCCAATCCTCTGTCTTCCCACTCTTCTTTGCTATGTTATACTTCCTCTCCTTAATTTTTATGCTGTCCTTGACTTCCCTTGTCAGCCACAGGTGTCTCTTACTCCCCTTAGAGTCTTTCCGCCTCTTTGGGATAAATTGATCCTGCAACCTCTGCATTATTCCCAGGAATACCTGCCATTGCTGTTCTACCGTCTTCCTTGCTAGGGCCTCCTTCCAGTCAATTTTGGCCAGCTCCTGCCTCTGTAATCCCCTTTGCTATACTGTAATACGAACACTTCTGATTTTCCCTTCTGCCTTTCCATTTGCAGAGTAAAACTTATCATGTTGTGATCACTGCCTCCTAATGGCTCTTTTACCTCTCGTCCCCTTATCAGATCAGGATCATTACACAACACTAAATCCAGAATTGCCTTCTCCCTGGTAGGCTCCAGTACAAGCTGTTCTAAGAATACATCTCGAAGGCACTCTACAAACTCTCTTTCCTGGGGTCCATTTCCAACCTGATTTTCCCAGTCTACCTGCATGTTGAAATCTCCCATAACCACCGTAGCATTACATTTGTGACACGCCAATTTTATCTCCTGATTCAACTTGCACCCTATGTCGAGGCTACTGTTTGGGGGCCTATAGATAACTCCCATTAGGGTCTTTTTACCCTTACAATTCCTCATTTCTATCCATACTGATTCAACATCTCCTGATTCTATGTCACCCCTTGCAAGGGAATGAATATCATTCCTTACCAGCAGAGCAACCCCACCCCCTCTGCCCACCTGTCTGTCTTTTCTATACGTTGTGTACCCCTGAATATTCAGTTCCCAGCCCTGGTCCTCTTGTAGCCATGTCTCGGTGATCCCTACAACATCATACTTGCCCATGACTAACTTAGCCTCAAGCTCATCCACTTTATTTTTTATACTATGCACATTTAAGTACAACACTTTAACTTCTGTATTTACCTCCCCTCTCACATCGGTCACAAATGGCCCTGCCCTTAATCTCTTTTCCCCTCTAGAACTTCTGTTCCCATTCTTCTGAGTCTTCTGCAATATCTCCTGTATTCCCTTTAACCTCATCTTCATATTCACAATTTGTTAACCCCTCCCCCCCACTACTTAGTTTAAAGCCACAGGTGTCGCACTAGCAAACCTGCCTGCCAGAATGTTTGTCCCCCTGCTGTTAAGATGTAACCCGTCCCTTTTGTACAAGTCACCACTAGCCCAGAAGAGATCCCAGTGGGCCAGAAATCTAAATCCCTGCTCTCTGCACCAGCCCCTCAGCCATAAATTCATACCCTCTATCTCTCTGTTCCTGGCCTCACCAGCACGAGGTACCGGTAGCAGTCCAGAGATAACCACCTTCGACGTCCTACTTCTCAGTCTTTTTCCTAACTCTCTAAACTCCCGCTGTAGCACCTCCTTCCTCTTCCGCCCGACGTCATTCGTGCCCACGTGCACCATGACTTCAGGTTGATCGCCTTCCCTCACTAGGATTTTCTGAAGCCGGTCTGTGATGTGCTGAACCCTGGCACCAGGGAGGCAACAGACCATCCTCAAGTCCCTCCTGCTGCCACAGAATCTTCTGTCCGTCCCTCGGACGATGGAGTCACCCACCACTACGGCTCTTCCTGACTTCGGTCTCCCCTGTCGAGTATCCTTGCCAACAGGTCCGCCACTCGGACTGGAAACGTCTTCTGCCCCGACAGTTCCCAAGAGGGTATACCTATTTGCAATAGGCACAGCCACTGGGGTCTCCTGTAGTCCACGTCCACTCCCCCCTGAAACAGTGTCCCACCTTTGCTCGACCTGGACCCTTGGCGTGACAGCCTCACAATAGGTCCTGTCGAGGAAACTCTCGCATTCCCGGATGGCCCTGAGATCATCCAACTGCCTCTCCAACTCCACCACACGTCCATTCGGGAGCTGCACCTGGACACAGTTCTTGCAGGTGTAGCTCCCAGAAACTCCAGCGACGTCCCTATCTTCCCACATCCTGCAGGAAACACACTGCACCAACTTTTCCGCCATTACTTTGTGTCTATAAACAGTTCAGGCTTAAAACAATTGTATCCTCCTCACCTCAGCCTCCTCACCGAAGACTCGCAGCCAAAGACTCGCACTTTTCTCACTGGGCACTTTTCTCACTGGGCACTTTTCTCACTGGGCACTTTTCTCACTGGGCACTTTTCTCACTGGGCACTTTTCTCACTGGGCACTTTTCTCACTGGGCACTTTTCTCACTGGGCACTTTTCTCACTGGGCACTTTTCTCACTGGGCTGCACCCTTTTGCGAGTCTTGCTTATATCACCAATTAAATTGCCTGATTGTCCAATTTACCAGACTTCTCACTTAAATGATCAACCAATCCACGTATTCTCTTCTCACCGACTTATTACACTGTAATTGCCACTCACTTACTTTCAGCCAACGGTCGTCCTCTCTCCAACTTCCCGACCTATACACTGTGTGTATGTATATATGTGTGTATATGTATATATATATATATATATATATGTATATATGTGTGTGTATATATATATATATATATATATATATACACACACACACACGTATATATACTGTAAGAAAATAACTGCAGATGCTGGTACAAATCAAAGGTATTTATTCACAAAATGCTGGAGTAACTCAGCGGGTCGGGCAGCATCTCAGGAGAGAAGGAATGGGTGACGTTTCGGGTCGAGACCGTTCTTCAGACACACATCTATATATATATATATATACACACACATACATATGCACACACACACATATATACACACATACATACACACCTATATATATATATATACACACACACACACACGTATATATACACACACACACATATATACACACACACGTATATATATATATATATACGTACATACATACATATATACACGCACACACACGTATGTATATATATAGATTTATTCACAAAGCGCTGGAGTATCTCAGCGGGTCGGGCAGCATCTCTGGGGAGAAGGAACGGGTGACGTTTCGGGTCGAGACCCTTCTTCAGGCTGAATATATGTATGTATATGTATATATTCCTTTAAGGCAGAAGAAGCTGGAATAACTCCGACTGCCCCTTGCACCCCCCCCCCCCCCCCCCTCCTCCCACAGCATTGACCGTCGGCGGTAATGGCTACCAGGTGGATCAGCCGGCCCGGCTGTCCGCAGTGGAAGGCGGGTCGGTCACCCTGCCCTGCACCTTCTCGTACCCGGCCCACCCCCGGCCCCGGGGCTTTGACGTCTCGTGGAGGGTCGGGTACTATCACGGGCGGACCATCTTCATCCTCTCGCCACCCTACACTGACAGGGAGTACATGGGCCGGATCACGTTCCTGGGCTCGCCAGACCACAACCACACCGCCTCCATCCGCTTGGACCGGCTGAGGATGAGCGACTCGGGCAGGTACTTCTGCCGGGTGGAGATCCTCGGTGAACGGTACGAAGAATGGCAAAACATCACGGGAACCGATCTGTCAGTGCAAGGTGAGCAATCGGATCCTTAGCCCCCGAACTTGTCTTTGAATGGACAACAGCACGGCTGGGGAGAACAGGCCCTTCGGCCCATCGCGAGTCTAGGACCAGAGGGCACAGCCCCAGAATTAAAGGGCGGTACTCGCTGGAGTTTAGATGGATGAGGGGGGACCTCATTGAAACCTTAACGGAACAATGAAACGCCCGGATAGAGTGGGTGTGGAGAGGATGTTCCCACTAGTGGGA
Organism: Rhinoraja longicauda; assembly: GCF_053455715.1. Classification (NCBI taxonomy): domain Eukaryota; kingdom Metazoa; phylum Chordata; class Chondrichthyes; order Rajiformes; family Arhynchobatidae; genus Rhinoraja; species Rhinoraja longicauda. The sequence goes on from NC_135986.1 coordinate 3,047,133, forward strand.
GAGTCTAGGACCAGAGGGCACAGCCTCAGAGTTAAAGGACGTTCTTTTAGGAAGGAGATGAGGAGGAATTTCTTTAGTCAGAGGGTGGTGAACCTGTGGGATTCTTTGCCACAGACGGCTGTGGAGGCCACAAGTCAGTGGATGTGTTTAAGGCAGAGATAGATAGATTGTTGATCAGTGCGGGTGTCAGGGGTTGTGGGGTGAAGGCAGGAGAATGTGGTTGGGAGGGAGAGATAGATCAGCCATGATTGAATGGCGGAGTGGACTTGATGGGCCCAATTCTGCTCGTATCACTTATGACTTTATGGACTCAGTGGGCTTTAGGCCTGTTTCTGTGCGGTGTCTTTGAATTAAGCTATCGGGTGGTGGGCATAGGAGGGGGCGGGGAGATGTTTGCAAAAGAGGGGTCCTTTATTTCTCCGCTTCAAGCCCCCACAGAGAGGCCCAGCGTGACGGTGACCGTGACGGTGGCTGTCGAGAACACCACCCCCAGGGGAAGCCCACCCTGGGTGCTCTTTGTGGCCAAGGGCGGTGGGCTGCTGCTGCTGCTGCTGGGAGCTGGGGTGGTCATCTGGATCTGCCATAGGAAGAGGAGAAGGAGGAGGAGAGGTGAGTGATGCTCAGGGTGGGTCCATCACACTGGGAGGTCCATCACACTGGGAGGTCCATCACACTGGGAGGTCCATCACACTGGGAGGTCCATCACACTGGGAGGTCCATCACACTGGGAGGTCCATCACACTGGGAGGTCCATCACACTGGGAGGTCCATCACACTGGGAGGTCCATCACACTGGGAGATCTCACAAAATGCTGGAGTAACTCAGCAGGTCAGGCAGCATCTCAGGAGAGAAGGAATGGGTGACGTTTCGGGACGAGTCCCGTCTTCAGACTGATGTCAGGGGGGCTGGAAAAAGGAAGGATATAGGTGGAGACGGGAAGATAGAGGGAGAACTGGGAAGGGGAGGGGAAGAGAGGGACAGAGGAACTATTTAAAGTTGGAGAAGTTAATGTTCATACTGCTGGGCTGCAAGCTGCCCAAGCGAAATATGAGGTGCTGTTCCTCCAATTTCCGGTGGGCCTCACTATGGCACTGGAGGAGGCCCATGACTGAAAGGTCAGACTGGGAGTGTGAGGGGAAGTTGAAGTGCTCAGCCACCGGGAGATCAGGTTGGTTGAGGCGGACTGAGCGAAGGAATATTGTGAATTTTGTGAATATTGTGAATTTTTAGAATATTGTGTTCAGTTCTGGGCACCGTGTTATAGGAAAGATATTGTCAAGCTGGAAAGGGTTCAGAGAAGATTTACGAGGATGTTGCCAGGAGAGTTGGACGGGTACATGGATAGGACGGGTTTGGAGGGATATGGACCAAGTGCAGGCAGGTGGGACTTGTGTAGCTGGGGCATGTTGGCCGGTTTGGGCAAATTGAGCCGAAGGGCCTGTTTCCACACTGTATCACTCTGTGACTCTATGAATCCTGTACAAGCCATGACCAGTGATGAAGTTGTCACGGTTCCACGGTGACACCTTCTCCCATTAAAACCTCTTCCATGAGAAGAAACGTCTTCCATTAGCTCCAAAGGGACGATGGTGAGTAAGATGGGCCTAGAATTGTGGCGCTATCGTGTACCGTTTTGGCTGTAGTTCAGGAACAAACAAACAAACAAACAAACAAACAAACAAACGAGAGTTTTAGTACATGAGATGGCCGTCCGGTAACTCGGATCTCACTGTACCTTAAGCGGCAATTAAACTGAATCTTGGATCTTGTGTCCCCTGCCTGCAGACTGCCTGGGTGTGGTGTGGTCAGGCCGCAAGGGCGACCCGGTGACCAGCGGCGACAAGGAGAGGAGGCGGGCGGACGTGGAGCCGCGCGGGGACGGCCAGCCGGCGCACCACCACGCCGGGGAGCTCTGAGCACCCGGCACCCTTCCACAGTGGGGTGGGTGGGGGGGTGAGGGGGAAAATGGAGACCGCGTCCCGACTGGAAACGCCACTGACACCGTTTCCTGCCGGTGGTGGCATCGACCGCTGGTGTAATGGCAGTTTCTATACCATCTCGAAACCCCACTTCAATAGCCATTACTTCTCGGACAAAACGAATCTTCCAAACTTCTTTTCTTCATTAATTGGTTTTATTAAAGTAGCACAAATCATAGAGGAATTCATCAGTTTCCGTATTTTATCAACTGTTTCTTCTTCAAACAATATCTAGAAGTTCTTGCAGTTATTACCGTATGGTTCTTACAAGTATAGATGATACAAGCATATGGTACGAGCGCGTGTGTGGTAAAGAACTGTACGCTCACCATCCTCCGAGTCTAAACTGACCCACAACCTCTGTCGACACGCTAGTCTCCTCCCATCTAGACACTCCCCATTACGCATTAAGTCACACCCACAATCAGGCAAAAAGGACATAAACTAGAAACATTAAAACATAGCCACAACACAACGACAGTAATTGAATTAAGCATAATGGCTCCTACATACCGGCCCCTAATTGTTCTGCGTATGTAACGAAGCAATTACTAATAGATAACAAAGGAGCTATAAAAGCTTAATATTCTTCAAAAACAAAACAACATGCATTATATACATTGGTGCACAAATTTCTTTCGCAGTTCTTCAATCTTCCATTGTTGAGACTTTGTCGTAATAACCTGATCTAGTTCTGCTATTCTGGATTTAGCTGCTTGCAGCTATGCATTCAGAACAGTAAATAATTGTGTCTTTTCATTTTCCTCATGTTCCGTTTCAGTTCTAACATTTTGGAAACTATTAGTCAGCTTTTCTACCTCTGATCTCAGTGATGACAATTGTCCATCCTTTTCTTCATTCTGTTGAACAGACATCTTCAAATTTGACTCGAGCTCTTTCATTTCGTTGTTGTGCTGCACAAATTTTATTTCTGTTCTTTTCTTCCATTCTGCTAACTTGCTTTTATATTGATCTACCTGTCTAAGAGCTAAAATTTTCTCTCGAGAATTAGCTTCAATACTTGCAAATAGTTGATCTATTTGGTTCAGCAGCATTTGTTGTTCCAATTGATGTTGTTCGTTGAGCAAGGATATAGCTTCTTTATCTACAATGATATCATGGTGCTCAAGTTGCAACTTTAAACTCCTTATATCTTCCAGACAACTTAAGATGTTTGATTCTTTTTCCTTCAGCTGCTGAGTGACGAATTTATACATATCTGCATTTTCTGCCAGTTCTGTTTTACAATGTTCAATGTGTACCTCCTTCTCTTTCAAAAGCTGTTTGCTGAGTTTGCTTTCTTGTTGGAGTGTGTCCACTCTGCACTAATGATTTGTAACTCTGCTTGTAAGGCCTTAATATCCTGCTCTTTATTTTGCAGTTGTACTGTGATATGCTGCACTGAATCATTTAATAACACATTTTGGTTTATCAACTCATGAACATGAATTTCTAAATCACAAATTTCACAGATCCCTTTCATAAATGCCTTTTTTATCTTCTCAAATTGAGTTTGGTAAACTTTAAGTTGCTCGCTAAGGTTGTTGATTTTATCAAAACAGAAAGAAGTAAATTTATTGATTTGCAACTCTATTTTTCCATCTGCTTCATTAAAACAATTAAGTTCACAAATCCTCTCCTGGCTTTATTCATGCGTGTTTTTCAACCCACTTACAGTGTTTTCTAACTCTGTTCTTGCCAGTAAAGTTTGACTAACAGTCTCTTCAAGTGTTTCTAATCTAGTTTTCAGGATTATTTCACTTCCCAACAAAGCACCAATCTGGCAAGATGCTTCTTGGAGCTCTGCTTGAAGCTGTTGCATTCTATCTGCTCTTGAAGCAACTTCTCCTGTAAGCTCTTCTACTTTGCTAGATAGTTTGTCCTTATGATTATTTGAAGCTTCCAGGTAAAGTTTCAATTTTGTAACTTCCTGTTCCTTTTCCTGAATCTCGTTCTCATGTTTTTCTTTTAGTTCTTCCATGTGCTGAGCCAATCTATTCATCAAACTTTGATTCAGTTCTGCAACCTCTATTATGGTGCATCTCATTAAGACTTTCCAGTTGTTTCTGACTAGATTCCAACTGAGCTACTGTTTCATAATCATGCCTTTTCTCTATTCCTTTTTGAATATATTCATCATCTTCCTTGGACTTGGATCGAGACAATTCAATGCTTTCCTTTGTTTTGGATCGAGAGCCATCAACTCTTTCCTTATATTTTGACAATGAGCTTTCAGATTCTCTTCTCTTTACTATTTTCTTCTCCCTTGATTTATCTTCTTGCAAATCTTCCTTGGATCTTGACCGTGAATTTTCAAAGTTCTTCTGTTTATCTTTATTTCGAGCATCCTCCTAAACTGACCCACAATTTTGGGCAATGCTTCCCGACTTAGTGGATTTCATGGAAAGAGAAGTATGGTTAATGTCAGACCTACGCTATGGGAATATTCAAGATCTTAAATCAGCAACTGTTAAAGACTACATTTACTAAGGGCAGGGGAAGACCAGGACCTAAGGAAAGCAGTTTTGCTGCCACCGTAATACCTGTAGAAAAGAAGGTATTGCTGTATTCTGTAGACTGTATTCCCCTCGTTGCTCCTTACCTGTAACCGGTAAGTTGAGGAAAACACAGGTTTCCCTGGATTTCACATCATCTTGTGAGTTTTCTTTGAACTTTGGCAGCATGCATTCAGATTCATTTCTTTTTTCTTTGTTTTTCTCATGACCCTTTGTATTTTCCTGTGTATTCTCCTTAGACTTTGGCCAGGAGCTTTTGGTGGTATATATTTTTTCTTTCCCGGACATTTCTTCTGATTCCTTGCCGGCTCTTTCATTGAAGTCATGATTATGTTGCTTAGTCAACGACTCCTCCAGATTTACGATAGATATCCGATTGACTGCAGCAGCAGTATAATTATTCCTTTCCATGCCTTTATTATTTTTTCTCAATGGGCCATAGATAACCCATCCGAGTACGGTTCTCATGGCAAACGGTCCACCTTCTTGATTGGTAATAACCTCTATAGGTTCTAATGCCTCCGAAGCATTCGTTCCGATAAGCAGGTCAATACCCGAATTTATTTTGGGTAATTTGACCTCCTTCAAGTGAGGCCATCTTTCCAAGTCCTTCTGCTTATGTACATTTGGATGAGAGACGGGCATAGTCTCTTGTGTAAACACATCAGATACTTGTATGAAGTTGTCTTCCTCCAGACTAGACATTTCCATATTTGCAATATGACAACTATCGTGGTATTTCGGACCATTTATGGTGTTCAAGAGAAGTCTAACCTTTTCTCCTGTAATGTTCATCCTCCTCATCAAGCTTTCTGTACAAAAGGTAGCTGAACTTTCACTGTCCAAAAAAGCATATGTTTTCAGCACTGTATTCCCCTCGTTGCTCCTTACCTGTAACCGGTAAGATGGGGAAAACACAGGTTTCTACCCCGGCCCCAATACGTGCATTTAACTGATGCAGAACAACAACGTATATTTTTTAAGTTACAGAGGTTTTAAAGTTAAAACATTTAATTTCTAACCGATTTATTGAAGGTCTTCAGCGTGTGACATCACATTGCCCCTGTGAGATGGGCTCGCCCCCCCCCCTCCCCCACAACTCATGCAGATATATGTATAACATGTGGACCTGCAGGCACAACGGTAAACCACAGTGCCACAATGTTAGCGCCACCTTAATCACCACTGTCCTGGCGACTGTTTATTACACGTTTTACTTAAATTGGTGGAATATCTTTTAAGTTACAGACATTTAAACTTTAAAGCTTTCATTTCTAAACACTTTCCCCAAGTGCTGTGCGTCTGACATCACCACGCACGGCCTCTCCTCACTCGCACAGACAAGATGGACGCCTTTAGCGGAGCTGCCCGCCCGCAATCACTGCCTCCCCTCTCCTCACCCCTCACTCTCCCACACCCTGAGCAGGAGGGAGATGGTCGGACTGTTGTCCACTCATCCTTCCCTTCAACCCACGCCACGGAGTCCTCGAGCCCCCCCCCCGCGGACCATTAACTGATGCCCCCCCCCCCCGACCTTTACTTTAACTAATGCGTCCCCGCATCTGACATTACTCAGGTCGGGCAGCGCTGACCGCCGGGAGATGTAGTCGCCGTCGCCTCTCCCGCTCGGGGCGGGGGTGGATGCGGCACCCGCCCGACTACTGGCAATGCCTGTCAATGCGGGGTGACGAGAGCTCTACTGCCGCCCTCACCCCCTCCTCCCCCCTCCCCTCCCCCCTCGCACAAAGTTCCGTTGGTCCGCTCACCACGGCGGACATTGGCTCCGACCTCCCTGTTTTTGCGATCTCGATAGGGCCGGGTCCCTACGTGTGGGGTGCCGTGTTTGACTCCGACTTCCCGCTCGATGTGGGTGGAGCAACTGCCATCGCCGACAGCCCCACCGCGCGCTGCTGCTGCTCCTTGATGACGCGCTCTCCGGGAACTGCCGTCGCCGACAGCCCACCGCGCGCTGCTGCTGCCGCTTGATGACGCGGTCTCCGGGAACTGCCGTCGCCGACAGCCCCACCGCGCGCTGCTGCTGCTCCTTGGAAAAAAAAAAAAAAGAGAGAGAGAGAGAGAGAGAGAGAGAGAGAGAGAGAGAGAGAGAGAAAGAAAAAGAAAAAGAAAAAAAAGAAAAAGAAAATAAATGGAAGAAATGGATTGAGGAATGGAAATATGAAGAAAGAGGTGTGGGAGGAGTTTCGGCATATTGGATGGATAATCCAAGTTGTAGAGGGATAGAGTTACATACGAAGGAAGCATATTGAAAGGTTGGGATGTATTATTGGCAGAGTGCCAACGGCATGATGATCGGGAAGAAAAAATGCAGTTGGCCAACAGGATTGTAAACAATTGGTAATGCAAAAATGGAAACCTAAGCGAAATAACCCCGAGGACTCCTTGTCTGGCATGGCGACCCTGTTTATAGAACAGGAGGATGAGGAGTAAATTGGGAAAGTCGGGAATGGTGTAGAACACCTCCCCCATATGCCCCTAGCTATCTGTCCCCAAGAGCAGGAACTGCCCAACTGAGATCCCATCGGGGGGGGCACCGGCACCCCCACAGGGAAGGGCACCCCCAGAGGAAGATGATACCGATAGCGACCGGGAAACTGAAAAGGAGGACGAAAGGAGGGGAAGGGCTGAGGCAGAAGAGGAAGGAGCAGCAGTAATTGAATTCATCAGTGAGAGAGTGCAACGAAGAGCAAAGGAAACGCGAGGCTGAGAACCAGCAGGAAACTAAAAAGACTAAAAAGATAATGCTACTGAGAGCAATGCCAAATCCATTAGCAGGACAGAATGGGGCGCAGGCTGTGATGCATGTATACACCCCATGGAAGTTGCAGGAAATGATGAAGATTTCTAGGAATGCCCCAGACTGCGTTTGGATTTGTGAATTGTATAAGATCAACATTAACCATGTACGAAACAGTCGCAAGAGATGTGTTCACCCTAATGTCCGCTATCCTGAATCCAACCGAGGGGGTACGAAGGAGAACCCTTTGGGATCCATACCAGCCCGACCACCCCTAGACGGATGAGGGGTTTTTCTGGGCTTGGTGAATTTCTGCCGGAGTGGATCCCCAACGTGGCAGTGTACATTAAATTACTGTCACCCTTGCCTCCGCCAAGGCACCGCAGCAATTCACTCTCCCACCCCAACAAGAAGAAGCATGCCACAATCTAAAACAGTGCTAGTCACTGCACCAGACATTGGACGTCCCTTATAAGATTGCCCATTTTCAGCTTTATGTGATCAACCTATTGCAAGCCCCAGCCCTCCCAACACATCTAGCCATTATCAAGTGCAATACCCATCCGGGTGGCCGCCACTAAAATCTCCAGGGAAATGCCCTTTGCTGACATCACAATCCTGCACCGTAGCTTGCGAATCCTGCACTATGGTCTCCACAGAACCAAAGATTCTAATGGGCAGAACGGCCTTGCCAGACATGGGTGATGTAGGGTTAATGTAGGGGGATGCCTCTGCTGGGCAACATGATCTTGGAAATGAGAGGATTGTGACATTGACTCCTTGACTGGGCTCTGGCTTACCCCTCTTGGGCAAATTTGAGTACCTGATGTTTTTCTGCCCATTCATTTCAACTATATACACTATATATAAGTGTATACTATATACACTTCCTTACGCATGCTTGTAAGGAGGGTATGGTCAGGATGGCAAAGGAACCCTGGTGGCATCCGAAAATTCACCAGGAGGCGTTAAAACAAGCCTCAGATTTTGAAATTTGCAGATGAAATAATCCCGGAAAGACAAAGGGAATGACACCCATATTGGACTGACCATCAGTCACTAAAAGGAAGCATGCAGGTAAACCAGGCAGTGAAGAAAGCCAATGGAATGTTGGCCTTCATAACAAGAGGAGTTGAGTACAGGAGCAAAGAGGTCCTTCTGCAGTTGTACAGGGCCCTAGTGAGACCACACCTGGAGTACTGTGTGCAGTTTTGGTCTCCGAATTTGAGGAAGGATATTCTTGCTATTGAGGGCGTGCAGCGAAGGTTTACGAGGTTAATTGGCGGGACTGTCGTATGAGGTTAATTATGTTTACGAGGTTAATTACGGAATGGCGGGACTGTCGTATGTTGAAAGACTGGAGCGACTGGGCTTGTATACGCTGGAATTTAGAAGGATGAGAGTGGATCTTATTGAAACATAGGATTATTAAGGGATTGAACACGTTAGAGGCAGGAACGGGGTACTGATTTTGAATGATCAGCCATGATCACAATGAATGGCGGTGCTGGCTCGAAGGGCCGAGTGGCCTACTCCTGCACCTATTGTCTATTGACCCTTTGAGTGTATATAAGTAGATCTTATAGAGTTGTTAGGGGCACATTATGATTAAGTGTGAGGAAGTTATTCTGACCCACACGCCCTCAGCGATGAATTAATTATTTATGCACAGCAATTAACCCCTGCTTTACCAGTCCTGCATTCCCAGGTACAAGAGGCACAGAAGCCACTACCAGTTACATAAGGGGACGAGTCCATAATACCAGGAGACTACGTGCTGAAATCTCTCCTCGGAATAGACGAGGTTAACGTATAATGAAAGTGCACCTGGTGATCATCTGTCTTCAAGCCTTGCTGATTCCAGGTATGATGGAGGAAAGAAGTGCAGGCCGGACCAACCTAACCACGATCACCACCTGTGCCAAGGGGATGTACTCTCATGCCATGATGATAACCCGGAGGGATTTAGAGAATGGGACGTCAGCCGACTGAAGGCCTGTATTGGACTTTTGAGGCATCTTCACTTTTCGTGACTGTTGAAGGACCGTCATTATAAAATGTTACTTTGTTATTGGACGTAATGTAAATTTGATGATGTATGTCCAAGTGCGGTAGGTTGGATTCTCACAGAACTATGTCTGGTCTCTCCATTACAGCGATGTAAACGTGATCTCAAGTTTCTCGGAGAAGTCCCAAGAGGTAACTTATTTCTCCGAGCTCACTCAGCTATGTACTCCCCACAGTCAGTTGTTGCTACCCACCCATAACCTCAGTACAGGCATTATTCAGCATGACCAGAATTGGACCGCCTAAAGTACCTTATATGTGATAATTGGAGGGAGAAAGCAAAAATAAAGGCACCTAAACCTATCCACCTTATTTATGAACCCTTTACTGCCCCGCCTGCTATTTGTCTCCCGTTACCAAAGGATAATTCACATTCACAGGACGTATGTTTGGTCACGGATATCGCCAAACCGTGCAAATTCACACCCAACGATGACCTCAGGTCATATGAGAATTGTTTCCACCAGGAAAAGGAGGGATGCGTATATGTTAATAACCCAGAAACATCACATGCTTGATGTCGTTTTGTGATAACAGGACCTGTCAGGTCAAAGATGGCCAAGGGAAGTGTAAATGTCACCATTATACCTGTGTTCCTCTTGTTATGGGAATCCAACTAGTCTGTGGAATATGCAATCGAACGCATGTGGTGGTGGGAAACTATACGTCTCTAAAGGAGAACATAGAGAAATGGAGAACGTTGCCTATTTCCTTGATTGGCCGCGTGAACGCAGTAAAGATGGTCTCCCTGCCGAGATTTCTGTATTTATTTCAGAATGTCCCTGTTTTTATCCCCAAATCCTACTTTAAGTTAATCGAATCTATCATTATGCCATTTATTTGGGGATATAAAGCACACAGGATCTCAAAAGCTTATCTTCAAAAAACGAGGGAACATGGGAGACTGGGGTTACCGTGCTTTTTATATTACTATTGGGCGGCCAATGTTAGAGTCATGGTATACTGGCAGTATGCATATGAACGGGGAGTTGGGTATGACCTGCCACCTTGGCTGGCGATTGAAAAAAGCTTAACCCCAAAAACTTCTCTCCCTGCTCTCCTTTTTTCATTACCCAGATCTCTCACCTCTCTTAGAGAGGATCACTTCACTCTGTCCAATGCTCAGAGAATATGGCACCAAATTAGGAAAGCTTGTGAGCTTCCGAATACGTCAATGCACGCCCCAATCTGGCATAACCACGCTTTCCCCCCATCATTTACAGACACAGCATTCAAAGAATGGAGCTGTAAAAGGATAGTTACAATAAAAGATCTTTACATAAATAATCACTTTGCATCATTTGATCAGCTACAATCCAAGTTCTCATTGCCCAAAACTCAATTCTTCAGGTACTTACAGCTGAGAAATTATGTTCGACAAAACAATTCGCTTTTTGAGTCCCTGCCCGAAGACGACTTGTTGTCCAAAATTTGCTGGGCCCCCCGGAAGCAAAGAACCTAATCTCATTGTTTGTAGGTATCTTTTTAAACAAACTAGATAAATCTACTTTAAAAATAAAACAAACCTGGGAAGAAGACCTTAACATTGAAATTGATGACGATGTCTGGAAGGAAGTACTGAAAAGTATAAAATCCTGTTCTATTAATTCTAGGCTACAACTGATTCAATTCAAGGTTATACACAGATTACACTACTCTAAGGTTAAGCTGCATAAAATCTTTCCTGATCTCTCACCTTTGTGTAATAGATGCAAGACCGCTGAGGGTACACTCGCTCACCACTTTTGGACTTGTCCAAAACTTCACAACTTTTGGTGTCTTTTATTTCAATGGTACTCCACTGTTTTAAACGTCACTTTAACTCCGGAACCTGAAACTGCTCTATTCGGCTATTCCACAACGCTTGAGAAGCTAGACCATAATGCTCGCACAATCTTGGTTTATGGTATGGTAATTGCCAACAGATGTATTTTGAAACTATGGAAATCAGACTCTGCTCCTCAGTTTGAGACTTGGTTAAGAGAATTAATGGGCATATTACACGTAGAGAGGTTGAGATATGAATTGTCTGGCAACCCTCAAAAGTTCTTCAACATATGGAACCCAGTGCTGCAGCATATTAAGGACAAGTAAAACTATCCCCTCAATGCCACAGTCTTTTGTACCTTCTTTGAATCCAGCAGTGAAAATACTGAAATATTTGACTTGTGAAAATTACCTTGCCTCATGTTTTTGTGCTTTTATCTTTTTTTGTTACATTGTAGTTATGTTTTTTTAAAATGTATTTTTATTTATTTATTTGTTTGTTTGTTTTCATGATTATGTAGAGAAGGGGAGGGATGGGGTTTACTGTTGTTGTTATAAGCATTGTAATCAATTATAAAAAAAATTTAAAATTAAGAGAGAGAAGAATTTTGTTCAAAGTGGAAAGATCCCACATCTCTAGGAACACATGGGAGCTCTGTGGGATAGGGATGGGCGAGCTTCTTTAGTCTAGGCTTCACTGGAGGTTATTTGGCTGCCAATAATCGCAATTACCTCATTTGTGGTCTCACTATCTTGGGTAATGCAACCACGGGGGCCCTCGACATGGTTACCCAGGGACTTACTGAACTTAGGCTCTTTACTATGCAGAACAGATATGCCCTAGATTATTTGCTGGCTCGGGAAGGAGGTGTCTGTGCTATAGTAAAAGGTAGGTGTATGATGGGAGTTAGGGATCAGACAGAGAATATTACTCGTTTTATTACAAGTATAATAGATAACATGAAGGAGTCGAATAGTTGGGGTGATTAGGATTTCGGGGGCTGGTCGGACAAGTTGAGTAATATAGCATTGTATATGGGAATTTTAATTGCTTGTATTTTTGTAGGGTTGGCTACTCTGAATGCGTATTGAATGCAGATGGTGTAGAGAGTATTGGTACTTCAAGAATGTTAGTGGTAAGACAAACTGAATTGTATGATAAGGAGGCTGAGGATGTTGATAGTGTGAAGGAAGAGTTTGAACGACTAGGAAGGTTATTAGATTAGGAGGTAAGAGTGAAGGGGAAGATGAAGTGGTTTTGAGGATGACCAACGTAATAGAATAGGTGTAATAGGATATGTGGCCTTTGGAGGGCATTACCAGAAGAATGATGCATGTGTGGAGTTTTGAAACTGAAAGAGTTAAGGCGATGCTGGCAAGAAGCAGTTCATGTAAGAGATATTGTAGCAGGGCGTAGTTTTTCTGGTGTCAGGGGTCATTGTTTAGAAGTGATTAGAAGTGTTAATGATGGTCCAGTTTTGAAGGAAAATAACTGCAGATGCTGGTGCAAATCGAAGGTATTTATTCACAAAATGCTGGAGTAACTCAGCAGGTCAGGCAGGAAGGAATGGGTGACGTTTCGGGTTGAGACCCTTCTTCAGAGGGGATGGGAAGATGTGGCCAGTAGTGGGGTCCCGTTGAAGGTAACGGAAATGTTGGAGGATGATTTGTTGGATACGCTGGCTGGTGGGGTGGAAGATGAGAACGAGGGGGATTCTGTCTAGTATTGATGTAGTTTCCTTTCTGTAGAAATAAACAAGGTTTAGATTTGATTATATTTAGAAGTTTGGTTGTACTTAGTTTGTTTTCTATCCACCTGAGGGAATATGAAGGCATTGTTTTACTCTTGAGGTGTTTAAGGTGATTTATTGTTTTAAGCTTTGATAGTTATCATGGAATGATAAAAGGAGGGAATGAGAATCTATGCTATTAGCTGATATAGTCAATTAGAGATATTGATATTTTGTTGTAGTTGCGATGGTTTCTTTTGTTGTTTTAGCTAATATAAAATGAATGCTTATTTTCAGTGGAAAGCAGTAAGATGGATGCTTGTGGCAGAAATGTTATCCTTGGGATGGAATGTGTTTGTCCCTTTATGAATGATAGGGAGCAGACAGAGGAGTATTACTCCCTTCGTCTGATAGTGTATTGAAACAGTAGAGCAAGGTTGTGCAGCTGCGAGACTGCTTGTGTATTGAGATAAGTTTCTTTCTCAATAACAACTCCTTATATGGGTGTGTGAAAGTAGGAAAAGTTTTGAATCCACTCTAGGTAAATTGATGCGTTTCCCCAAAAGCATGTGACTTATATTAATGGTTTGGTTTCTGAGAATGTGACCTGTATTAATGATTTTGTTTTCTCTGTAACCATGGGAATTGTATTAGATTTGTAATTGGTCCTTGATTTTATCTGTTACGCCCCTTTTTCCTTTCTGTATAAAAAAGTAAACAATCGTGGAGAAGTTGTTCTTCCCCTCCCCTGAGTTGAGATCTTTTCAGACACTAGTATTGGGTCTGGAGATCCTCACGGGAAGAACCCCACTGTGGAATAAATCTGATGTGCTCATCCAGTATTCCATGTGATTATTCAGACTGAAGGTAAAGAACTCGGATTATCAATAATATAACACTAGACCAAGTGGACCCGTTGGGCCCAAATCTCTCCTGCATTGATGCAGCACCCTCTCCTCCCCCCCTTCCCCTTCCCCCTCCTCCCCCATCTCCTTCCCCTCACCCCTTCCCCCTTTCCCCTCCCCCCTCCCTCCCATCAACCTCCCCCTCCCCCCCACCTCCCCCTCCACTCCCCCCTTCCCACCCACTTCCCCTTCCCCTCCCCTCCTCCCTTCCCCTCCCCACCCTTCACCCCCTCCCCTCCTCCCCCCATCACCCTCCCCCTCCCATCACCCTCCCCCCTTCACCTACCCCTCCACCTACCCCTCCACCTACCCCTACCCCCTCCCCTCCCCTCTCCCCTTCCCCCTCCCCCCTTCACCCCCTCCCCCCCATCACACTCCCCCTCCCTCCCTAGGAGATAGATTTAAACTTTAAAATGTGAATAACTTAAAAAATATAACGCCGATTCCAATGAAACTTCTTCCATTAGCACCAAAGGGACGACGGTGAGTGAGGTGGGCCTAAAATTGTCACGCTATCGTGTACCGTTTTGGCTGTAGTTCAGGAACAAACAAACAAACAAACAAACTGGAGTTTTAGTATACAGATGGACAGCAGAGTTGTAGACAATAAAACAAAGTATTAATATTGTTTACTCACTCGTCCGGAACTTGTTTCTTAATCATCTCTGTTGAGCAAAAGACAAGAAAAGGATAATTACGGAGATGTTTAGTTGATTGTCACGTGTACCGAGGTACAGTGAAAAGCTTTTGTGTTGCGTGCTAACCAGTGGAAAGACTATACACAATTACAATCGAGCCGTCCACAGTCTACAGTTCAGTTTAGTTTAGAGAAGGATAGTTTAAAGCTGTACAATGTGGACGGTTCGATTAGAAAACAAAGAACATAGAAAACATAGAAAACAGGTGCAGGAGGAGGCCATTCGGCTCTTCGAGCTAGCACCGCCATTCATTGGCACGCAACAAAAGAGCTTTTCACTGTACCTCGGGCGCGGCGGTAGAGTTGCCGCCTTACAGTGAATGCAGCGCCGGAGACCCGGGTTCCATCCCGAATACGGGCGCCGTCTGTACGGAGTTTGTACGTTCTCCCCGTGACCCGCGCGGGTTTTCTGCGAGATCTTCGGTTTCCTCCCGCACGCCAAAAGACGTGCGGGTTTGTAGGTTGATTGGCTTGGGATAAGTGTAGAAATTGTCTGTCCCTGGTGTGTGTGTGTGTGTGTGTGTGTGTGTGTGTGTGTGTGTGGGATAGCGTTAGTGTGCGGGGATCGCTGGTCGGCGCGGACCCGGTGGGCCGAAAGGGCTCTGTGTCTCTAAACGTGGCAATAAACTGCACTGCAGATGGGTGGACTGAGGTAACACAGTGTCGTTCTCAGGCCATGACTTGCGTAAGACTGTACCACCAACAGTTCCCCTTGCCTTCCACAGAATAGTGCGGTTACCCAACAATTAGCGCTATCAATATGTACTACATCACCACCACCATCACCGGCCGCCTACACCCGACTACGACGGATCTCCTGCCAGTGCTCCCAGGTACCACGTTCCAGCCGAGCTTGGCAGAGAGTTCTTCACCCGTGGGTTGGCGCCCAAGGCTCCATCGGACGCCAAACGCTCTTGGCGCCACCTCGCCCAGGATTCACGGCAACCGGGACCTCAACGCCTGGCGTCTCGTTGCCCTTTCTCCCGTCACGCAGCGACCCTCTGTGGCTCCGGATTCAACATAGACAATAGGTGCAGGAGGAGGCCATTCGGCCCTTCGAGCCAGCACCGCCATTCAATGTGATCACGGCTGATCATTCTCAATCAGTACCCCGTTCCTGCCTTCTCCCCATACCCCCTGACTCCGCTATCCTTAAGAGCTCTATCTAGCTCTCTCTTGAAAGCATTCAGAGAATTGGCCTCCACTGCCTTCTGAGGCAGTGAATTCCACAGATTTACAACTCTCTGACTGAAAAAGTTTTTCCTCATCTCCGTTCTAAATGGCCCACCCCTTATTCTTAAACTGTGTGTGGCCCTTGGTTCTGGACTCCCCCAACATTGGGAACATGTTTCCTGCCTCTAACGTGTCCAACCCCTTAATAATCTTATATGTTTCAATAAGATCCCCTCTCATCCTTCTAAATTCCAGTGTATACAATCCCAGTCGCTCCAGTCTTTCAACGTACGACAGTCCCGCCATCCCGGGGATTAACCTGGTGAACCTACGCTGCACGCCCTCAATAGCAAGAGAAGAATGTCCTTCCTCAAATTTGGAGACCAAAACTGCACGCGGTACTCCAGGTGCGGTCTCACTAGGGCCCTGTACAACTGCCCTAGTGAGACCGCACCTGGAATACTAGGAGTATACTAGGGGTGCTCCTAGTACACCTGGAATACTAGGAGTATACTAGGGGTGCTCCTAGTACACCTGCAATACTAGGAGTATACTAGGGGTACTCCTAGTACACCTGCAATACTAGGAGTATACAGGGGGTCGACCGGTTCAACGCCAACATGCATCGTTGGCGAGGGTTGTGTTTATCAGCAGCCTGTGTGTGTGTGTGGAGCGGTCCAACAAACGGCGCGGCGCGGCGTTCTCGACTGCGTTGTCCATTCATAGGTTCCAGGAGCAGAATTGGGCCATGCGGCCCATCGAGTCCACTCCACCATTCAATCACGGCCGATCAATCTCTCCCTCCCAACCCCATTCTCCTGCCTTCTCCCCATAACCCCTGACACCTGCACTGATCAAGAATCTATCTGTATCTGCCTTAACCATATCCACTGACTTGTGGCCTCCACAGCCGTCTGTGGCGAAGAATTCACCACACTCTGACTAAAGAAATTCCTCCTCATCTCCTTCCTAAAGGAACGTCCTTTAATTCTGAGGCTGTGCCCTCTGGTCCTAGACTCTCCCACTAATGGAAGCATCCTCTCCACACCCACTCTATCCAGGCCGCTCACTATTCGGTGAGTCTCAATGAGGTCCCCCCCTCATCCTTCTAAACTCCAGCGAGTACAGGCCCAGTGCCGACATACGCTCTGGGCAACAACCTTAATCGAGTAGCGTTCCGACATTCGGCCCGTCGAGTCAATGCTGTCTCTCAGAGGGATCTCACCTCCCCCACTTACTTTTGTTTTAGTTCAGAGATACAGACCAGAAACAAGGCCCTTCGGCCCACCGAGCCTGCGCCGCCCAGCGATCCTCGCACACTAACACTATCCCCCACACACACACACACACACACACACACACACACACACACACACACACACACACACACGCGAGGGACAATTTACACTTACACCAAAGCCAATTAACCTACAAACCCGCACGACTTTGGAGTGTGGGAGGAGACCGAAGATCTCGGAGAAACCCCACGCAGGTCACGGGGAGAACGTGCAAACTCCGTACAGACAGCGCCCGTAGTCGGGATCGAACCTGAGTCTTCGGCGCTGCATTCGCTGTAAGGCAGCAACTCTACCGCTACGCCACCGTGACCGCACTGAGACCTCCTCGAGATCTCCCCCCCCCCCCCTCCACATCCCCATTAACTCCCGCCTGATTCTGCCCGTCAGCCACACACTGGGGAGGCACGTTACAGAGGGGTCAAATAACCCACCCGCCCACCGACGTCTTTGGAGGAAGCCGGACCCCCCTGTGAGAGGTGGCTCCTGGCACAATGGACCTGACAGTGGGGGGACATCACCTGGCGCCGAACGCTCGCCCAATGAGAGACCCCCCATCACCAGGGATCTCCCAGTGCAAGAGCATCCCAGCCACGGGACCTCCCGGTGACAGGGCTATCTCCATCCTGATGGACCTCCCAGTGTGATGGACCTCCCAGTGTGATGGACCTCCCAGTGTGATGGACCTCCCAGTGTGATGGACCTCCCAGAGTGATGGGCCTGCCAGTGTAATGGACCTGCCAGTGTGATGGACCTGCCAGTGTGATGGACCTCTCAGTGTCCTGGATCTCCCAGAGTGATGGGCCTCCCAGTGTGATGAGTCTCCCCGTGTGATGGACCTCCCAGTGTGATGGACCTCCCAGTGAGATGGACCTCTCAGTGTCCTGGATCTCCCAGAGTGATGGACCTCCCAGTGTCCTGGATCTCCCAGGGTGATGGACCTCCCAGTGTGATGTCCCAGAATGATGGACCTCCCAGTGTGATGGACCTCCGAGTGTGATGGACCTCCCAGTGTGATGGACCTCCGAGTGTGATGGACCTCCCAGTGTGATGGACCTTCCAGTGTCCTGGATCTCCCGGTGTGATGGACCTCCCAGTGTGATGGACCTCCGAGTGTGATGGACCTCCCAGTGTGATGGACCTCCGAGTGTGATGGACCTCCCAGTGTGATGGGACCTTCCAGTGTCCTGGATCTCCCAGTGTGATGGACCTCCCAGTGTGATGGACCTCCGAGTGTGATGGACCTCCCAGTGTGATGGACCTTCCAGTGTCCTGGATCTCCCAGTGTGATGGACCTCCCAGTGTGATGGACCTCCCAGAGTGATGGGCCTGCCAGTGTAATGGACCTGCCAGTGTGATGGACCTGCCAGTGTGATGGACCTCTCAGTGTCCTGGATCTCCCAGAGTGATGGGCCTCCCAGTGTGATGGGTCTCCCCGTGTGATGGTCCTCCCAGTGTGATGGACCTCCCAGTGTGATGGACCTCTCAGTGTCCTGGATCTCCCAGAGTGATGGGCCTCCCAGTGTGATGGGTCTCCCAGTGTCCTGGACCTCCCAGTGTGATGGACCTCCCAGAGTGATAGACCTCCCAGTGTGATGACCTCCCAGAGTGATGGACCTCCCAGTGTCCTGGATCTCCCAGGGTGATGGACCTCCCAGTGTGATGTCCCAGAATGATGGACCTCCCAGTGTGATGGACCTCCGAGTGTGATGGACCTCCCAGTGTGATGGACCTCCGAGTGTGATGGACCTCCCAGTGTGATGGACCTTCCAGTGTCCTGGATCTCCCAGTGTGATGGACCTCCCAGTGTGATGGACCTCCGAGTGTGATGGACCTCCCAGTGTGATGGACCTCCGAGTGTGATGGACCTCCCAGTGTGATGGACCTTCCAGTGTCCTGGATCTCCCAGTGTGATGGACCTCCCAGTGTGATGGACCTCCGAGTGTGATGGACCTCCCGAGATGCTTTGCCAAAGTTCATGGTGTCCACCGAGGATCATCACCCGGCAGTAGTCCCTGCCCGAGTCTCTCATCCTCAGCCGGTCCAAGCGGATGGAGGCGGTGTGGTTGTGGTCTGGCGAGCCCAGGAGCGTGATCCGGCCCTCGTACACCCTGTCAGTGTAGGGTCGCGAGGTTGAAGATGGTCGGCCCGTGAAAGTGCCAGACCCTCCACGAGACGTCAAAGCCCCAGGCCGGAGGTGGGACGGGTACAAGAAAGAGCATGGCAGGGTGAGGGAGGAGTGGAGAGGGAGGAGGGAGAGGGAGGAGAGAGGAGAGAGGAGAGTGAGGGAGAGAGAGAGGAGAGGGGAGGGGAGAGAGAGAGGGGGAGAGAGAGGAGAAAGAGAGGGAGAAAGAGAGAGAGAGAGAGAGAGAGAGAGAGAGAGAGAGAGAGAGAGAGAGAGAGAGAGAGAGAGAGAGGGAGGAAGGGGGTGAGAGGAGGGGAGGAGAGGGGGAGGGAGAGTGGAGAGAGAAGAGAGAGAGAGGAGAGGACCGAGTACC
>NC_135986.1:3067015-3112015 GCF_053455715.1 Rhinoraja longicauda
AGACTGCTGGTGTATAGAGATAAGTTTCTTTCTCAATAACAACTCCTTTTATGGGTGCGTGTGAAAGTAGGAAAAGTTTCGAATCCACTCTAGGTAAATTGATGCGTTTCCCCAAAAGCATGTGACTTATATTAATGGTTTGGTTTCTGAGAATGTGACCTGTATTAATGATTTTGTTTTCTCTGTAACCATGGGAATTGTATTAGATTTCTAATTGGTCCTTGATTTTATCAAAAGACGTGCGGGTTTGTAGGTTGATTGGCTTGGGATAAGTGTAGAAATTGTCTGTCCCTGGTGTGTGTGTGTGTGTGTGTGTGTGTGTGTGTGTGTGTGTGCGTGTGTGTGTGTGATAGCGTTAGTGTGCGGGGATCGCTGGTCGGCGCGGACCCGGTGGGCCGAAAGGGCTCTGTGTCTGTAACGTGGCAATAAACTGCACTGCAGACGGGTGGACTGAGGTAACACAGTGTCGTTCTCAGGCCATGACTTGCGTAAGACTGTACCACCAACACTTCCCCTTGCCTTCCACAGAATAGTGCGGTTACCTAACAATTAGCGCTATAAATATGTACTACATCACCACCACCATCTGCAGAGGTCTTCCTATGGAGTCCACATCACAAGCGTTCACCCAGAGCTCAACACACTTCTCGGGACCTGCCCGCCATGGAGTCTTGCGCTCCTGTACAGCGCCGTAGGCCGTACGCCACCCCAGCTTGGCGCCACAGCGCCCATACTAGAGCCGCACACAACGAAGCCGTGCCGATCATCACCGGCGCCTACGCCCTACTCCGCCAGATCTCCTGCCGGTGCTCGCAGGTACCGCGTTCCACCCGAGCTTGGCAGAGAGTTCTTCACCCGTGGGTTGGCGCCCAAGGCCCCGTCGGACGCCAAACGCTCTTGGCGCCACCTCGCCCGGGATTCACGGCAACCGGGACATCAATGCCTGGCGTCTCGTCGCCCTTTCTCCCGTCACGCAGCGACGCTCTGTGGCTCCGGTTTCAACATAGACAATAGGTGCAGGAGGAGGCCATTCGGCCTTCGAGCCAGCACCGCCATTCAATGTGATCACGGCTGATCATTCTCAATCAGTACCCCGTTCCTGCCTTCTCTCCATCCCCCTGACTCCGCTATCCTTAAGAGCTCTATCTAGCTCTCTCTTGAAAGCATCCAGAGAATTGGCCTCCACTGCCTTCTGAGGCAGTGAATTCCACAGATTTACAACTCTCTGACTGAAAAAGTTTTTCCTCATCTCCGTTCTAAATGGCCCACCCCTTATTCTTAAACTGTGTGTGGCCCTTGGTTCTGGACTCCCCCAACATTGGGAACATGTTTCCTGCCTCTAACGTGTCCAACCCCTTAATAATCTTATATGTTTCAATAAGATCCCCTCTCATCCTTCTAAATTCCAGTGTATACAAGCCAGTCGCTCCAGTCTTTCAACATATGACAGTCCCGCCATCCCGGGGATTAACCTGGTGAACCTACGCTGCACGCCCTCAATAGCAAGAGAAGAATGTCCTTCCTCAAATTTGGAGACCAAAACTGCACACAGTACTCCAGGTGTGGTCTCACTAGGGCCCTGTACAACTGCGCTAGTGAGACCGCACCTGGAATACTAGGAGTATACTAGGGGTGCTCCTAGTACACCTGGAATACTAGGAGTATACTAGGGGCAAGGTGAACCAGCTGGGAACAGACATCACGGCCTCCTCAATGCACCGCCATGCCGAGCACAACAACCCCACCCGGCTCGGACATGCCCCGCAAAGAGTGGGTCTCCCTGAACCGGCTCCGCCCAGGGGGTCGACCGGTTCAACGCCAACATGCATCGTTGGGGATGGTTGCGTTTATCAGCAGCCTGTGTGTGTCTGTGTGGAGCAGTCCAGCAAACGGCGCGGCGCGGCGTTCTCGACTGCGTTGTCCATTCATAGGTTCCAGGAGCAGAATTGGGCCATTCGGCCATCGAGTCCACTCCACCATTCAATCATGGCTGATCTATCTCTCCCTCCCAACCCCATTCTCCTGCCTTCTCCCGTAACCCCCGACACCCGCACTAATCAAGAATCTATCTGTGTCTGCCTTAACAATATCCACTGACTTGTGGCCTCCACAGCCGTCTGTGGCAAAAAATTCACCACCCTCTGACTAAAGAAATTCCTCCTCATCTCCTTCCTAAAGGAACGTCCTTTAATTCTGAGGCTGTGCCCTCTGGTCCTAGACTCTCCCATTAATGGAAACATCCTCTCCACACCCACTCTATCCAGGCCGCTCACTATTCGGTGAGTTTCAATGAGGTCCCCCCTCATCCTTCTAAACTCCAGCGAGTACAGGCCCAGTGCCGACATATGCTCTGGGCAACAACCTTAGTCGAGTAGCGTTCCGACATTCGGCCCGTCGAGTCAATGCTGTCTCTCAGAGGGATCTCACCTCCCCCACTTACTTTTGTTTTAGTTCAGAGATACAGAGCGGAAACAAGGCCCTTCGGCCCACCGAGCCTGCGCCGCCCAGCGATCCCCGCACACTAACACTATCCTACACACACACACACACACACACACACACACACACACACACACACACACACGCGCACACACACACACACACACACACACACACACACACACACACACACACACACACACACACACACACACACACACACACGCGAGGGACAATTTACACTTACACCAAAGCCAATTAACCTACAAACCCGCACGTCTTTGGAGTGTGGAGGAGACCGAAGATCTCGGAGAAAACCCACGCAGGTCACGGGGAGAGCGTACAAACTCCGTACAGACAGCGCCCGTAGTCGGGATTGAACCTGAGTCTTCGGCGCTGCATGCGCTGTAAGGCAGCAACTCTACCGCTGCGCCACCGTGACCGCACTGAGACCTCCTCGAGATCTTTCCCCCCCCCCCCCCCCACACCCCCATTAACTCCCGCCTGATTCTGCCCGTCAGCCACACACTGGGGAGGCACGTTACAGAGGGGTCAAATAACCCACCCGCCCACCGACGTCTTTGGAGGAAGCCGGACCCCCCTGTGAGAGGCGGCTCCTGGCACAAGGGACCTGCCAGTGGGGGGTGATCAGCTGGCGCTGAACGCTCGCCCAATGAGAGACCCCCATCACCAGGGACCTCCCAGTGCAAGAGCACTCCCAGCCACGGGACCTCCCGGTGACAGGGCTATCTCCATCCTGCTGGACCTCCCAGTGTGATGGACCTCCCAGTGTTATGGACCTCCCAGTGTGATGGACCTCCCAGTGTGATGGACCTCCAGTGTGATGGACCTCCCAGTGTGATGGACCTCCAGTGTGATGGACCTCCCAGAGTGATGGACCTACCAGTGTAATGGACCTGCCAGTGTGATGGACCTGCCAGTGTGATGGACCTGCCAGTGTGATGGACCTCCAGTGTGATGGACCTCCCAGTGTGATGGACCTCTCAGTGTCCTGGATCTCCCAGAGTGATGGGCCTCCCAAGGTGATGGGTCTCCCAGTGTCCTGGACTTCCCAGTGTGATGGACCTCCCAGTGTGATGTCCCAGAGTGATGGACCTCCCAGTGTGATGGACCACCCAGTGTGATGTCCCAGAGTGATGGACCACCCAGTGTGATGGACCTCCCAGTGTGATGGACCTCCCAGTGTGATGGACCTCCCAGTGTCCTGGATCTCCGAGTGTGATGGACCTCCCAGTGTGATGTCCCAGTGTGATGTCCCAGAATGATGGACCTCCCAGTGTGATGGACCTTCCAGTGTCCTGGATCTCCCAGTGTGATGGACCTCCCAGTGTGATGGATCTCCCGGTGTAATGGACCTCCCGGTGTGATGGACCTCCCAGTGTGATGGACCTCCCAGTGTGATGGACCTCCCAGTATGATGGACCTGTACATTCAAAGCCAAGTTCGGGGGCTAAGGATTCGATTGCTCACCTTGCACTGACAGATTGGTTCCCGAGATGCTTTGCCAAAGTTCATGGTGTCCACCGAGGATCATCACCTGGCAGTAGTACCTGCCCGAGTCTCTCATCCTCAGCCGGTCCAAGCGGATGGAGGCGGTGTGGTTGTGGTCTGGCGAGCCCAGGAACGTGATCCGGCCCTCGTACTCCCTGTCAGTGTAGGCTTGCGAGGTTGAAGATGGTCGGCCCGTGAAAGTGCCTGACCCTTCATGAGACGTCAAAGCCCCGGGGCCGGAGGTGGGACGGGTATAAGAAGGAGCATGGCAGGGTGAGGGAGGAGTGAGAGAGGGAGGAGGGGAGAGGGAGAGGGAGAGGGAGGAGGAGGAGAGAGGAGAGAGAGGAGAGAGAGGAGAGAGAGGAGAGAGAGGAGAGAGAGAGAGAGAGAGAGAGAGAGAGAGAGAGAGAGAGAGAGAGAGAGAGAGAGAGAGAGAGAGAGAGAGAGAGAGAGGGAGAGGAAGGGGGTGAGAGGAGGGGAGGGGGGTGAGAGGGGGATGGAGAGTGGAGAGAGAAGAGAGAGGAGGGAGAGAGGAGAGAGAGAGAGAGGAGAGGACCGAGTACCATGGGGGAGTGGAGGGCATTGTAAATAAAGATCACACATTGTACTACAATGGCAGCTTGCTGTATTGTGAGCACTGAGTGTAGATGTGCTTCAGGTTCACTGTAATATGCAACAGTTGAATGAAGTTCTTTGGAATGGAAGGACAGGAGGCGTTCGATCCCCAAACTACACCCGCATCCTTGGTGGGGTTGCTATGGGGGGTTGCTATGGGGGGTTGCTAGGGGGGAGAGAGAGAGAGAGAGAGAGAGAGAGAGAGAGAGAGAGAGAGAGAGAGAGAGAGAGAGAGAGAGAGAGAGAGAGAGAGAGAGAGAGAACCTGAAGCACATCTACACTGAGTGGTCACAATACAGCAAGCTGCCATTGTAGTACAATGTGTGATCTTTATTTACAATGCCCTCCACTCCCCCATGGTACTCGGTCCTCTCCTCTCTCTCTCTCTCTTTCCCTTTCCCTCTCACCCCCTCCCCTCCTCTCACCCCCCTCTCCTCTCCCTCTCTCTATCTCCGCCCTCTCCCCTCTCTCTCCCCCCCCTCTCTCTCCTCCCCTCTCTCTCACCCTCTCTCTCTCCCTCTCTCTCCTCCCCTCTCTCTCCCTCCCCCCCTCTCTCTCCTCCCCTCTCTCTCACACTCTCTCTCTCCCTCTCTCTGAGATGCAGCACGGATACAGGCCCTTCGGCCCAACGAGTCCGTGCTGACCAGTGATCCACGTTCACTAGCACACACCAGGGGAGGGGTGGGGAGGGAAGGGGAAGGAGGGGAGGGGAGGGGGGGAAGGTGAGGGGAGGGGGGGAAGGTGAGGGGAGGGAGGGCGAAGGAGGGGAAGGGGAGGGGTGTGGAAGGGGAAGAGTTTAAGCAGAAGTGACTCAGCGATGAGGCAAGGCATGAGACAGTTTGGTCAGGGACACACAGGAGTGCCCATGGACTCTCCTCTCCACCTTCTACTGCTGCATCTCACCGTGGGTGAGTAGATCCCAACGTTACCCTCCCTCTCAACCCCCCCCCCCCGTAACCCCGCCGCCCCATCAATACCCAGCCTCTACCACCCCCCCCCATCTCCCCACTCTCCCCTTAACCAGCCACTCCCTCAATAACCGGCCTCTCCATCACTCCCCATCTACCCACCCTCCTCCCCCTTCCCCCATCTCCCACCACCCCCCTCCCCCTCCATTAATCCCCCGCTCCCTCAATAGCCAGCCCCTCTACCCACTCCCCTCCACCCCCCCAACCCCCTCCCTCCCCCACCCTCTGTGGGAAGGAACTGCAGACGCTGGTTTACTCCGAAGATAGAAAACAAAGCGCTGGAGTAACTCAGCGGGTCGGGCAGCATCTCTGGGGAGAAGGAACGGGTGACGTTTCGGGTCGAGGCCCTTCTTCAGACTGGTTAGGGATAAGGGAAAGGAGAAATGCAGACGGATCAATGAGTGAAAGATGCAAAAAAACAACGAGGATAAAGGAAGCAGGCCGTTGTTGGGTGTGTGCTGGGTGGGAACGAGAAGCTGGTGCCACTTGGGTGGGGGAGGGATGGAGAGAGAGGGAATGTTGGGGCTACTTGAAGTGGGAGAAGTGAATGGGGTCTCCACCTGAAACGTCACTTTACGGCTGTAACTGTAAACTTCCCCGGTGTGGGGCAAATAAAGGAATATGTATATATATATATGTGTGTGTGTGTATGTATATGTATTATATATCTATATGTATATATGTGTGTGTGTATGTATATATGTGTGTATATATATATGTATATATATATATATACACACACACATATATATAGTGTAAGAAAATAACTGCAGATGCTGGTACAAATCAAAGGTGTTTATTCACAAAATGCTGGAGTAACTCAGCGGGTCGGGCAGCGTCTCAGGAGAGAAGGAATGGGTGACGTTTCGGGTCGAGACCGTTCTTCAGACACACATCTATATATATATATATACACACATATGCACACACGCATATATACATACACACGTGTATATATATATATACGTACATACATATATACACGCACACACACGTATGTATATATATAGATTTATTCACAAAGCGCTGGAGTAACTCAGCGGGTCGGGCAGCGTCTCGGGAGAGAAGGAACGGGTGACGTTTCGGGTCGAGACCCTTCTTCAGGCTGAATATATGTATGTATATGTATATATTCCTTTAAGGCAGAAGAAGCTGGAATAACTCCGACTGCCCCTTGCCCCCCCCCCTCCCCCCCCTCCCCTCCTCCCACAGCATTGACCGTCGGCGGTAATGGCTACCAGGTGGATCAGCCGGCCCGGCTGTCCGCAGTGGAAGGCGGGTCGGTCACCCTGCCCTGCTCCTTCTCGTACCCGGCCCACCTCCGGCCCCGGGGCTTTGACGTCATGTGGTGGGTCGGGCACGATCACGGGCTGACCATCTTCACCCTCTCGCCACCCTACACTCACTGGGAGTACGAGGGCCGGATCACGTTCCTGGGCTCGCCAGACCACAACCACACCGCCTCCATCCGCTTGGACCGGCTGAGGATGAGCGACTCGGGCAGGTACATCTGCTGGGTGAAGATCCTCGGTGAACGCCACGCAGAATGGCAAAGCGACCAGGGAACCGATCTGTCAGTGCAAGGTGAGCAATCGGATCCTTAGCCCCCGAACTTGTCTTTGAATGGACAACAGCACGGCTGGGGAGAACAGGCCCTTCGGCCATCGCGAGTCTAGGACCAGAGGGCACAGCCCCAGAATTAAAGGGCGGTACTCGCTGGAGTTTAGATGGATGAGGGGGGACCTCATTGAAACCTTAACCGGACAGTGAAACGCCCGGATAGAGTGGATGTGGAGAGGATGTTTCCACTAGTGGGAGAGTCTAGGACCAGAGGGCACAGCCTCAGAGTTAAAGGACGTTCTTTTAGGAAGGAGATGAGGAGGAATTTCTTTAGTCAGAGGGTGGTGAACCTGTGGGATTCTTTGCCACAGACGGCTGTGGAGGCCACAAGTCAGTGGGTGTTTTTAAGGCAGAGATAGATAGATTGTTGATCAGTGCGGGTGTCAGGGGTTATGGGGAGAAGGCAGGAGAATGTGGTTGGGAGGGAGAGATAGATCAGCCGTGATTGAATGGCGGAGTGGACTTGATGGGCCCGATTCTGCTCCTATCACTTATGACTTTATGGACTCAGTGGGCTTTAGGCCTGTTTCTGTGCGGTGTCTTTGAATTAAGCTATCGGGTGGTGGGCATAGGAGGGGGGGGGGGGGAGATGTTTGCAAAAGAGGGGTTCTTTATTTCTCCGCTTCAAGCCCCCACAGAGAGGCCCAGCGTGACGGTGACCGTGACGGTGGTTGTCGAGAGCACCACCCCCAGGGGAAGCCCACCCTGGGTGCTCTTTGTGGCCAAGGGCGGTGGGCTGCTGCTGCTGCTGCTGGGAGCTGGGGTGGTCATCTGGATCTGCCAGAGGAAGAGGAGAAGGAGGAGGAGAGGTGAGTGATGCTCAGGGTGGGTCCATCACACTGGGAGGTCCATCACACTGGGAGGTCCATCACACTGGGAGGTCCATCACACTGGGAGGTCATCACACTGGGAGGTCCATCACATGGGAGGTCCATCACACTGGGAGATCTCACAAAATGCTGGAGTAACTCAACAGGTCAGGCAGCATCTCAGGAGAGAAGGAATGGGTGACGTTTCGGGACGAGTCCCGTCTTCAGACTGATGTCAGGGGGGCTGGAAAAAGGAAGGATATAGGTGGAGACGGGAAGATAGAGGGAGAACTGGGAAGGGGAGGGGAAGAGAGGGACAGAGGAACTATTTAAAGTTGGAGAAGTCAATGTTCATACTGCTGGGCTGCAAGCTGCCCAAGCGAAATATGAGGTGCTGTTCCTCCAATTTCCGGTGGGCCTCACTATGGCACTGGAGGAGGCCCATGACTGAAAGGTCAGACTGGGAGTGTGAGGGGAAGTTGAAGTGCTCAGCCACCGGGAGATCAGGTTGGTTGAGGCGGACTGAGCGAAGGAATATTGTGAATTTTGTGAATATTGTGAATTTTTAGAATATTGTGTTCAGTTCTGGGCACCGTGTTATAGGAAAGATATTGTCAAGCTGGAAAGGGTTCAGAGAAGATTTACGAGGATGTTGCCAGGAGAGTTGGACGGGTACATGGATAGGACGGGTTTGGAGGGATATGGACCAAGTGCAGGCAGGTGGGACTTGTGTAGCTGGGGCATGTTGGCCGGTGTGGGCAAGTTGGGCCGAAGGGCCTGTTTCCACACTGTATCACTCTGTGACTCTATGAATCCTGTACAAGCCATGACAGTGATGAAGTTGTCACGGTTCCACGGTGACACCTTCTCCCCATTAAAACCTCTTCCATGAGAAGAAACGTCTTCCATTAGCTCCAAAGGGACAATGGTGAATAAGATGGGCCTAGAATTGTGGCGCTATCGTGTACCGTTTTGGCTGTAGTTCAGGAACAAACAAACAAACAAACAAACAAACAAACAAACGAGAGTTTTAGTACATGAGATGGCCGTCCGGTAACTCGGATCTCACTGTACCTTAAGTGGGACATGCGGCAATTAAACTGAATCTTGGATCTTGTGTCCCCTGCCTGCAGACTGCCTGGGTGTGGTGTGGTCAGGCCGCAAGGGCGACCCGGTGACCAGCGGCGACAAGGAGAGGAGGCGGGCGGACGTGGAGCCGCGCGGGGACGGCCAGCCGGCGCACCACCACGCCGGGGAGCTCTGAGCACCCGGCACCCTTCCACAGTGGGGTGGGTGGGGGGGTGAGGGGGAAAATGGAGACCGCGTCCCGACTGGAAACGCCACTGACACCGTTTCCTGCCGGTGGTGGCATCGACCGCTGGTGTAATGGCAGTTTCTATACCATCTCAAAACCCCACTTCGATAGCCATTACTTCTCGGACAAAACGAATCTTCCAAACTTCTTTTCTTCATTAATTGGTTTTATTAAAGTAGCACAAATCATAGAGGAATTCATCAGTTTCCGTATTTTATCAACTGTTTCTTCTTCAAACAATATCTAGAAGTTCTTGCAGTTATTACCGTATGGTTCTTACAAGTATAGATGATACAAGCGTATGGTTCGAGCCCGCGTGTGGTAAAGAACTGTATGCTCACCATCCCCCGAGTCTAAACTGACCCACAACCTCTGTCGACACGCTAGTCTCCTCCCATCTAGACACTCCCCATTACGCATTAAGTCACACCCACAATCAGGCAAAAAGGACATAAACTAGAAACATTAAAACATAGCCACAACACAACGACAGTAATTGAATTAAGCATAATGGCTCCTACATACCGGCCCCTAATTGTTCTGCGTATGTAACGAAGCAATTACTAATAGATAACAAAGGAGCTATAAAAGCTTAATATTCTTCAAAAACAAAACAACATGCATTATATACATTGGCGCACAAATTTCTTTCGCAGTTCTTCAATCTTCCATTGTTGAGACTTTGTCGTAATAACCTGATCTAGTTCTGCTATTCTGGATTTAGCTGCTTGCAGCTATGCATTCAGAACAGTAAATAATTGTGTCTTTTCATTTTCCTCATGTTCCGTTTCAGTTCTAACATTTTGGAAACTATTAGTCAGCTTTTCTACCTCTGATCTCAGTGATGACAATTGTCCATCCTTTTCTTCATTCTGTTGAACAGACATCTTCAAATTTGACTCGAGCTCTTTCATTTCGTTGTTGTGCTGCACAAATTTTATTTCTGTTCTTTTCTTCCATTCTGCTAACTTGCTTTTATATTGATCTACCTGTCTAAGAGCTAAAATTTTCTCTCGAGAATTAGCTTCAATACTTGCAAATAGTTGATCTATTTGGTTCAGCAGCATTTGTTGTTCCAATTGATGTTGTTCGTTGAGCAAGGATATAGCTTCTTTATCTACAATGATATCATGGTGCTCAAGTTGCAACTTTAAACTCCTTATATCTTCCAGACAACTTAAGATGTTTGATTCTTTTTCCTTCAGCTGCTGAGTGACGAATTTATACATATCTGCATTTTCTGCCAGTTCTGTTTTACAATGTTCAATGTGTACCTCCTTCTCTTTCAAAAGCTGTTTGCTGAGTTTGCTTTCTTGTTGGAGTGTGTCCACTCTGCACTAATGATTTGTAACTCTGCTTGTAAGGCCTTAATATCCTGCTCTTTATTTTGCAGTTGTACTGTGATATGCTGCACTGAATCATTTAATAACACATTTTGGTTTATCAACTCATGAACATGAATTTCTAAATCACGAATTTCACAGATCCCTTTCATAAATGCCTTTTTTATCTTCTCAAATTGAGTTTGGTAAACTTTAAGTTGCTCGCTAAGGTTGTTGATTTTATCAAAACAGAAAGAAGTAAATTTATTGATTTGCAACTCTATTTTTCCATCTGCTTCATTAAAACAATTAAGTTCACAAATCCTCTCCTGGCTTTATTCATGCGTGTTTTTCAACCCACTTACAGTGTTTTCTAACTCTGTTCTTGCCAGTAAAGTTTGACTAACAGTCTCTTCAAGTGTTTCTAATCTAGTTTTCAGGATTATTTCACTTCCCAACAAAGCACCAATCTGGCAAGATGCTTCTTGGAGCTCTGCTTGAAGCTGTTGCATTCTATCTGCTCTTGAAGCAACTTCTCCTGTAAGCTCTTCTACTTTGCTAGATAGTTTGTCCTTATGATTATTTGAAGCTTCCAGGTAAAGTTTCAATTTTGTAACTT
Source organism: Rhinoraja longicauda (assembly GCF_053455715.1). NCBI lineage: Eukaryota > Metazoa > Chordata > Chondrichthyes > Rajiformes > Arhynchobatidae > Rhinoraja > Rhinoraja longicauda. The sequence goes on from NC_135986.1 coordinate 3,078,235, forward strand.
CCTGTTCCTTTTCCTGAATCTCGTTCTCATGTTTTTCTTTTAGTTCTTCCATGTGCTGAGCCAATCTATTCATCAAACTTTGATTCAGTTCTGCAACCTCTATTATGGTGCATCTCATTAAGACTTTCCAGTTGTTTCTGACTAGATTCCAACTGAGCTACTGTTTCATAATCATGCCTTTTCTCTATTCCTTTTTGAATATATTCATCATCTTCCTTGGACTTGGATCGAGACAATTCAATGCTTTCCTTTGTTTTGGATCGAGAGCCATCAACTCTTTCCTTATATTTTGTCAAGGAGCTTTCAGATTCTCTTCTCTTTACTATTTTCTCCTCCCTTGATTTATCTTCTTGCAAATCTTCCTTGGATCTTGACCGTGAATTTTCAAAGTTCTTCTGTTTATCTTTATTTCGAGCATCCTCCTAAACTGACCCACAATTTTGGGCAATGCTTCCCGACTTAGTGAATTTCATGGAAAGAGAAGTACGGTTAATGTCAGACCTACGCTATGGGAATATTCAAGATCCTAAATCAGCAACTGTTAAAGACTCCACATTTACTAAGGGCAGGGGAAGACCAGGACCTAAGGAAAGCAGTTTTGCTGCCACCGTAATACCTGTAGAAAAGAAGGTATTGCTGTATTCTGTAGACTGTATTCCCCTCGTTGCTCCTTACCTGTAACCGGTAAGTTGAGGAAAACACAGGTTTCCCTGGATTTCACATCATCTTGTGAGTTTTCTTTGAACTTTGGCAGCATGCATTCAGATTCATTTCTTTTTTCTTTGTTTTTCTCATGACCCTTTGTATTTTCCTGTGTACTCTCCTTAGACTTTGGCCAGGAGCTTTTGGCGGTATATATTTTTTCTTTCCCGGACATTTCTTCTGATTCCTTGCCGGCTCTTTCATTGAAGTCATGATTATGTTGCTTAGTCAACAACTCCTCCAGATTGACCATAGATATCCGATTGACGGCAGCAGCAGTATAATTATTCCTTTCCCTGCCTTTATTATTTTTTCTCAAGGAGCCATAGATAACCCATCCGAGTACGGTTCTCACGGCAAACGGTCCACCTTCTTGATTGGTAATAACCTCTCTAGGTTCTAATGCCTCCGAAGCATTCGTTCCGATAAGCAGGTCAATACCCGAATTTATTTTGGGTAATTTGACCTCCTTCAAGTGAGGCCATCTTTCCAAGTCCTTCTGCTTATGTACATTTGGATGAGAGACGGGCATAGTCTCTTGTGTAAACACATCAGATACTTGTATGAAGTTGTCTTCCTCCAGACTAGACATTTCCATATTTGCAATATGACAACTATCGTGGTATTTCGGACCATTTATGGTGTTCAAGAGAAGTTTAACCTTTTCTCCTGTAATGTTCATCCTCCTCATCAAGCTTTCTGTACAAAAGGTAGCTGAACTTTCACTGTCCAAAAAAGCATATGTTTTCAGCACTGTATTCCCCTCATTGCTCCTTACCTGTAACCGGTAAGATGGGGGGAAACACAGGTTTCTACCCCGGCCCCAATACGTGCATTTAACTGATGCAGAACAACAACGTATATTTTTTAAGTTACAGAGGTTTTAAAGTTAAAACATTTAATTTCTAACCGATTTATTGAAGGTCTTCAGCGTGTGACATCACATTGCCCCTGTGAGATGGGCTCGCCCCCCCCCCTCCCCCACAACTCATGCAGATATATGTATAACATGTGGACCTGCAGGCACAACGGTAAACCACAGTGCCACAATGTTAGCGCCACCTTAATCACCACTGTCCTGGCCACTGTTTATTACACGTTTTACTTAAATTGGTGGAATATCTTTTAAGTTACAGACATTTAAACTTTAAAGCTTTCATTTCTAAACACTTTCCCCAAGTGCTGTGCGTCTGACGTCACCACGCACGGCCTCTCCTCACTCGCACAGACAAGATGGATGCCTTTAGCGGAGCTGCCCGCCCGCAATCACCGCCTCCCCTCTCCTCACCCCTCACTCTCCCACACCCTGAGCAGGAGGGAGATGGTCGGACTGTTGTCCACTCATCCTTCCCTTCAACCCACGCCACGGAGTCCTCGAGCCCCCCCTCCCGCCCCCCCCCCCCCCCCCACGCGGACCATTAACTGATGCCCCCCCCCCCCGACCTTTACTTTAACTAATGCGTCCCCGCATCTGACATTACTCAGGTCGGGCAGCGCTGACCGCCGGGAGATGTAGTCGCCGTCGCCTCTCCCGCTCGGGGCGGGGGTGGATGCGGCACCCGCCCGACTACTGGCAATGCCTGTCAATGCGGGGTGACGAGAGCTCTACTGCCGCCCTCACCCCCTCCTCCCCCCTCCCCTCCCCCCTCGCACAAAGTTCCGTCGGTCCGCTCACCACGGCGGACATTGGCTCCGACCTCCCTCGATCTCGATAGGGCCGGGTCCCTACGTGTGGGGTGCCGTGTTTGACTCCGACTTCCCGCTCGATGTGGGTGGAGCAACTGCCATCGCCGACAGCCCCACCGCGCGCTGCTGCTGCTCCTTGATGACGCGCTCTCCGGGAACTGCCGTCGCCGACAGCCCACCGCGCGCTGCTGCTGCCGCTTGATGACGCGGTCTCCACCAACTGCCGTCGCCGACAGCCCCACCGCGCGCTGCTGCTGCTGGTTGATGACGCGCTCTCCACCAACTGCCGTCGCCGACAGCCCCACCGCGCGCTGCTGCTGCTCCTTGGAAAAAAAAAAAAAAGAGAGAGAGAGAGAGAGAGAGAGAGAGAGAGAGAGAGAGAGAAAGAAAAAGAAAAAGAAAAAAAGAAAAAGAAAATAAATGGAAGAAATGGATTGAGGAATGGAAATATGAAGAAAGAGGTGTGGGAGGAGTATCGGCATATTGGATGGATAATCCAAGTTGTAGAGGGATAGAGTTACATACGAAGGAAGGCATATTGAAAGGTTGGGATGTATTATTGGCAGAGTGCCAACGGCATGATGATCGGGAAGAAAAAATGCAGTTGGCCAACAGGATTGTAAACAATTGGTAATGCAAAAATGGAAACCTAAGCGAAATAACCCCGAGGACTCCTTGTCTGGCATGGCGACCCTGGTTATAGAACAGGAGGATGAGGAGTAAATTGGGAAAGTCGGGAATGGTGTAGAACACCTCCCCCATATGCTCCTAACTATCTGTCCCCAAGAGCAGGAACTGCCCAACTGAGATCCCATCGGGGGGGCACCGGCACCCCCACAGGGAAGGGCACCCCCAGAGGAAGATGATACCGATAGCGACCGGGAAACTGAAAAGGAGGACGAAAGGAGGGGAAGGGCTGAGGCAGAAGAGGAAGGAGCAGCAGTAATTGAATTCATCATTGAGAGAGTGCAACGAAGAGCAAAGGAAACGTGAGGCTGAGAACCAGCAGGAAACTAAAAAGACTAAAAAGATAATGCTACTGAGAGCAATGCCAAATCCATTAGCAGGACAGAATGGGGCGCAGGCTGTGATGCATGTATACACCCCATGGAAGTTGCAGGAAATGATGAAGATTTCTAGGAATGCCCCAGACTGCGTTTGGATTTGTGAATTGTATAAGGTCAACATTAACCATGTACGAAACAGTCGCAAGAGATGTGTTCACCCTAATGTCCGCTATCCTGAATCCAACCGAGGGGGTACGAAGGAGAACCCTTTGGGATCCATACCAGCCCGACCACCCCTAGACGGATGAGGGGTTTTTCTGGGCTTGGTGAATTTCTGCCGGAGTGGATCCCCAACGTGGCAGTGTACATTAAATTACTGTCACCCTTGCCTCCGCCAAGGCACCGCAGCAATTCACTCTCTCACCCCAACAAGAAGAAGCATGCCGCACTCTAAAACAGTGCTAGTCACTGCACCAGACATTGGACGTCCCTTATAAGATTGCCCATTTTCAGCTTTATGTGATCAACCTATTGCAAGCCCCAGCCCTCCCAACACAACTAGCCATTATCAAGTGCAATACCCATCCGGGTGGCCGCCACTAAAATCTCCAGGGAAATGCCCTTTGCTGACATCACAATCCTGCACCGTAGCTTGTGAATCCTGCACTATGGTCCCCACAGAACCAAAGATTCTAATGGGCAGAACGGCCTTGCCAGACATGGGTGATGTAGGGTTAATGCAGGGGGATGCCTCTGCTGGGCAACGTGATCTTGGAAATGAGAGGATTGTGACATTGACTCCTTGACTGGGCTCTGGCTTACCCCTCTTGGGCAAATTTGAGTACCTGATGTTTTTCTGCCCATTCCTTTCAACTATATACACTATATATAAGTGTATACTATATACACTTCCTTACGCATGCTAGTAAGGAGGGTATGGTCAGGATGGCAAAGGAACCCTGGTGGCATCCGAAAATTCACCAGGAGGCGTTAAAACAAGCCTCAGATTTTGAAATTTGCAGATGAAATAATCCCGGAAAGACAAAGGGAATGACACCCATATTGGACTGACCATCAGTCACTGAAAGGAAGCATGCAGGTAAACCAGGCAGTGAAGAAAGCCAATGGAATGTTGGCCTTCATAACAAGAGGAGTTGAGTACAGGAGCAAAGAGGTCCTTCTGCAGTTGTACAGGGCCCTAGTGAGACCACACCTGGAGTACTGTGTGCAGTTTTGGTCTCCGAATTTGAGGAAGGATATTCTTGCTATTGAGGGCGTGCAGCGTAGGTTTACGAGGTTAATTGGCGGGACTGTCGTAGGAGGTTAATTATGTTTACGAGGTTAATTACGGAATGGCGGGACTGTCGTATGTTGAAAGACTGGAGCGACTGGGCTTGTATACGCTGGAATTTAGAAGGATGAGAGTGGATCTTATTGAAACATAGGATTATTAAGGGATTGAACACGTTAGAGGCAGGAACGGGGTACTGATTTTGAATGATCAGCCATGATCACAATGAATGGCGGTGCTGGCTCGAAGGGCCGAGTGGCCTACTCCTGCACCTATTGTCTATTGACCCTTTGAGTGTATATAAGTAGATCTTATAGAGTTGTTAGGGGCACATTATGATTAAGTGTGTGGAAGTTATTCTGACCCACACGCCCTCAGCGATGAATTAATTATTTATGCACAGCAATTAACCCCTGCTTTACCAGTCCTGCATTCCCAGGTACAAGAGGCACCGAAGCCACTACCAGTTACATAAGGGGACGAGTCCATAATACCAGGAGACTACGTGCTGAAATCTCTCCTCGGAATAGACGAGGTTAACGTATAATGAAAGTGCACCTGGTGATCATCTGTCTTCAAGCCTTGCTGATTCCAGGTATGATGGAGGAAAGAAGTGCAGGCCGGACCAACCTAACCACGATCACCACCTGTGCCAAGGGGATGTACTCTCATGCCATGATGATAACCCGGAGGGATTTAGAAAATGGGACGTCAGCCGACTGAAGGCCTGTATTGGACTTTTGAGGCATCTTCACTTTTCGTGACTGTTGAAGGACCGTCATTATAAAATGTTACTTTGTTATTGGACGTAATGTAAATTTGATGATGTATGTCCAAGTGCGGTAGGTTGGATTCTCACAGAACTATGTCTGGTCTCTCCATTACAGCGATGTAAACGTGATCTCAAGTTTCTCGGAGAAGTCCCAAGAGGTAACTTATTTCTCCGAGCTCACTCAGCTATGTACTCCCCACAGTCAGTTGTTGCTACCCACCCATAACCTCAGTACAGGCATTATTCAGCATGACCAGAATGGGACCGCCTAAAGTACCTTATATGTGATAATTGGAGGGAGAAAGCAAAAATAAAGGCACCTAAACCTATCCACCTTATTTATGAACCCTTTACTGCCCCGCCTGCTATTTGTCTCCCGTTACCAAAGGATAATTCACATTCACAGGACGTATGTTTGGTCACGGATATCGCCAAACCGTGCAAATTCACACCCAACGATGACCTCAGGTCATATGAGAATTGTTTCCACCAGGAAAAGGAGGGATGCGTATATGTTAATAACCCAGAAACATCACATGCTTGATGTCGTTTTGTGATAACAGGACCTGTCAGGTCAAAGACGGCCAAGGGAAGTGTAAATGTCACCACTATACCTGTGTTCCTCTTGTTATGGGAATCCAACTAGTCTGTGGAATATGCAATCGAACGCATGTGGTGGTGGGAAACTATACGTTCCCTTTTACCCAGATGATGAAAGAAAGAGGTGGCAGAGATGCACAATGGTTCTCTGAGCAGTTTAGGGACTTGATAGAGGGAGGTGAGTTAGACATGTATTCAATATGTCATGGCACTTTGTTTTTAACAGATTCAAATCTTTTCTTTTTCTTTAATGGTACAGCCACTAATGTCCCGAGTCCACCATTCCCGAGGTGGCAATAGGAACCCTGATTCCTATGACAATAACCTGTCCCTCCCAGTGGGTGTCTCGTCAAAAGTTGGTGACTAAAGCTGTTTCAGAAGAATTTTGTTCAAAGTGGAAAGATCCCACATCTCTGGGAACACATGGGAGCACTGTGGGATAGGGATGGGCGAGCTTCTTTAGTCTAGGCTTCACTGGAGGATATTTGGCTGCCGATAATCGCAATTACCTCATTTGTGGTCTCACTATCTTGGGTAATGCAACCACGGGGGCCCTCGACATGGTTACCCAGGGACTTACTGAACTTAGGCTCTTTACTATGCAGAACAGATATGCCCTAGATTATTTGCTGGCTCGGGAAGGAGGTGTCTGTGCTATAGTAAAAGGTAGGTGTATGATGGGAGTTAGGGATCAGACAGAGAATATTACTCGTTTTATTACAAGTATAATAGATAACATGAAGGAGTCGAATAGTTGGGGTGATTAGGATTTCGGGGGCTGGTCGGACAAGTTGAGTAATATAGCATTGTATATGGGAATTTTAATTGCTTGTATTTTTGTAGGGTTGGCTACTCTGAATGCGTATTGAATGCAGATGGTGTAGAGAGTATTGGTACTTCAAGAATGTTAGTGGTAAGACAAACTGAATTGTATGATAAGGAGGCTGAGGATGTTGATAGTGTGAAGGAAGAGTTTGAACGACTAGGAAGGTTATTAGATTAGGAGGTAAGAGTGAAGGGGAAGATGAAGTGGTTTTGAGGATGACCAACGTAATGGAATAGGTGTAATAGGATATGTGGCCTTTGGAGGGCATTACCAGAAGAATGATGCATGTGTGGAGTTTTGAAACTGAAAGAGTTAAGGCGATGCAGGCAAGAAGCAGTTCATGTAAGAGATATTGTAGCATGGCGTAGTTTTTCTGGTGTCAGGGGTCATTGTTTAGAAGTGATTAGAAGTGTTAATGATGGTCCAGTTTTGAAGGAAAATATCGGCAGATGCTGGTGCAAATCGAAGGTATTTATTCACAAAATGCTGGAGTAACTCAGCAGGTCAGGCAGGAAGGAATGGGTGACGTTTCGGAGGGAATGGGAAGATGTGGCCAGTAGTGGGGTCCCGTTGAAGGTGACGGAAATGTTGGAGGATGATTTGTTGGATACGCTGGCTGGAAGGTGAGAACGAGGGGGATTCTGTCTAGTATTGATGTAGTTTCCTTTCTGTAGAAATAAACAAGGTTTAGATTTGATTATATTTAGAAGTTTGGTTGTACTTAGTTTGTTTTCTATCCACCTGAGGGAATATGAAGGCATTGTTTTACTCTTGAGGTGTTTAAGGTGATTTATTGTTTTAAGCTTTGATAGTTATCATAGAATGATAAAAGGAGGGAATGAGAATCTATGCTATTAGCTGATATAGTCAATTAGAGATATTGATATTTTGTTGTAGTTGCGATGGTTTCTTTTGTTGTTTTAGCTAATATAAAATGAATGCTTATTTTCAGTGGAAAGCACTAAGATGGATGCTTGTGGCAGAAATGTTATCCTTGGGATGGAATGTGTTTGTCCCTTTATGAATGATAGGGAGCAGACAGAGGAGTATTACTCCCTTCGTCTGATAGTGTATTGAAACAGTAGAGCAAGGTTGTGCAGCTGCGAGACTGCTGGTGTATAGAGATAAGTTTCTTTCTCAATAACAACTCCTTATATGGGTGCGTGTGAAAGTAGGAAAAGTTTCGAATCCACTCTAGGTAAATTGATGCGTTTCCCCAAAAGCATGTGACTTATATTAATGGTTTGGTTTCTGAGAATGTGACCTGTATTAATGATTTTGTTTTCTCTGTAACCATGGGAATTGTATTAGATTTGTAATTGGTCCTTGATTTTATCAAAAGACGTGCGGGTTTCTAGGTTGATTGGCTTGGGATAAGTGTAGAAATTGTCTGTCCCTGGTGTGTGTGTGCGTGTGTGTGTGTGTGTGTGTGTGTGTGTGTGTGTGTGTGTGTGTGTGTGTGTGCGTGTGTGTGTGTGTGTGTGATAGCGTTAGTGTGCGGGGATCGCTGGTCGGCGCGGACCCGGTGGGCCGAAAGGGCTCTGTGTCTGTAAACGTGGCAATAAACTGCACTGCAGACGGGTGGACTGAGGTAACACAGTGTCGTTCTCAGGCCATGACTTGCGTAAGACTGTACCACCAACACTTCCCCTTGCCTTCCACAGAATAGTGCGGTTACCTAACAATTAGCGCTATAAATTTGTACTACGTCACCACCACCATCTGCAGAGGTCTTCCTATGGAGTCCACATCACAAGCGTTCACCCAGAGCTCAACACACTTCTCGGGACCTGCCCGCCATGGAGTCTTGCGCTCCTGTACAGCGCCGTAGGCCGTACGCCACCCCAGCTTGGCGCCACAGCGCCCATACTAGAGCCGCACACAACGAAGCCGTGCCGATCATCACCGGCCGCCTACGCCCTACTCCGCCGGATCTCCTGCCGGTGCTCGCAGGTACCGCGTTCCACCCGAGCTTGGCAGAGAGTTCTTCACCCGTGGGTTGGCGCCCAAGGCCCCGTCGGACGCCAAACGCTCTTGGCGCCACCTCGCCCGGGATTCACGGCAACCGGGACATCAATGCCTGGCGTCTCATCGCCCTTTCTCCCGTCACGCAGCGACGCTCTGTGGCTCCGGTTTCAACATAGACAATAGGTGCAGGAGGAGGCCATTCGGCCCTTCGAGCCAGCACCGCCATTCAATGTGATCACGGCTGATCATTCTCAATCAGTACCCCGTTCCTGCCCTCTCCATCCCCCTGACTCCGCTATCCTTAAGAGCTCTATCTAGCTCTCTCTTGAAAGCATCCAGAGAATTGGCCTCCACTGCCTTCTGAGGCAGTGAATTCCACAGATTTACAACTCTCTGACTTATCTCCGTTCTAAATGGCCCACCCCTTATTCTTAAACTGTGTGTGGCCCTTGGTTCTGGACTCCCCCAACATTGGGAACATGTTTCCTGCCTCTAACGTGTCCATCCCCTTAATAATCTTATATGTTTCAATAAGATCCCCTCTCATCCTTCTAAATTCCAGTGTATACAAGCCTAGTCGCTCCAGTCTTTCAACGTACGACAGTCCCGCCATCCCGGGGATTAACCTGGTGAACCTACGCTGCACGCCCTCAATAGCAAGAGAAGAATGTCCTTCCTCAAATTTGGAGACCAAAACTGCACGCGGTACTCCAGGTGCGGTCTCACTAGGGCCCCGTACAACTGCCCTAGTGAGACCGCACCTGGAATACTAGGAGTATACTAGGGGTGCTCCTAGTACACCTGGAATATTAGGAGTATACTAGGGGTGCTCCTAGTACACCTGGAATACTAGGAGTATACTAGGGGTGCTCCTAGTACACCTGGAATACTAGGAGTATACTAGGGGTGCTCCTAGTACACCTGCAATACTAGGAGTATACTAGGGGTACTCCTATTACACCTGGAATACTAGGAGTATACTAGGGGTGCTCCTAGTACACCTGCAATACTAGGAGTATACTAGGGGCAAGGTGAACCAGCTGGGAACAGACATCAGGGCCTCCTCAATGCACCGCCACGCCGAGCACAACAACCCCACCCGGCTCGGACATGCCTCCGCAAAGAGTGGGTCTCCCTGAACCGGCTCCGCCCAGGGGGTCGACCGGTTCAACGCCAACATGCATCGTTGGGGATGGTTGCGTTTATCAGCAGCCTGTGTGTGTGTGTGGAGCAGTCCAGCAAACGGCGCGGCGTGGCGTTCTCGACTGCGATGTCCATTCATAGGTTCCAGGAGCAGAATTGGGCCATTCGGCCCATCGAGTCCACTCCACCATTCAATCATGGCTGATCTATCTCTCCCTCCCAACCCCATTCTCCTGCCTTCTCCCCGTAACCCCTGACACCCGCACTGATCAAGAATCTATCTGTATCTGCCTTAACCATATCCACTGACTTGTGGCCTCCACAGCCGTCTGTGGCAAAGAATTCACCACCCTCTGACTAAAGAAATTCCTCCTCATCTCCTTCCTAAAGGAACGTCCTTTAATTCTGAGGCTGTGCCCTCTGGTCCTAGACTCTCCCACTAATGGAAATATCCTCTCCACACCCACTCTATCCGGGCCGCTCACTATTCGGTGAGCTTCAATGAGGTCCCCCCTCATCCTTCTAAACTCCAGCGAGTACAGGCCCAGTGCCGACATACGCTCTGGGCAACAACCTTAGTCGAGTAGCGTTCCGACATTCGGCCCGTCGAGTCAATGCTGTCTCTCAGAGGGATCTCACCTCCCCCACTTACTTTTGTTTTAGTTCAGAGATACAGAGCAGAAACAAGGCCCTTCGGCCCACCGAGCCTGCGCCGCCCAGCGATCCCCGCACACTAACACTATCCTACACACACACACACACACACACACACACACACACACACACACACACACGCGAGGGACAATTTACACTTACACCAAAGCCAATTAACCTACAAACCCGCACGACTTTGGAGTGTGGGAGGAGACCGAAGATCTCGGAGAAACCCCACGCAGGTCACGGGGAGAACGTGCAAACTCCGTACAGACAGCGCCCGTAGTCGGGATCGAACCTGAGTCTTCGGCCCTGCATTCGCTGTAAGGCAGCAACTCTACCGCTACGCCACCGTGACCGCACTGAGACCTCCTCGAGATCTTCCCCCCCCCCCCCCTCCACATCCCCATTAACTCCCGCCTGATTCTGCCCGTCAGCCACACACTGGGGAGGCACGTTACAGAGGGGTCAAATAACCCACCCGCCCACCGACGTCTTTGGAGGAAGCCGGACCCCCCTGTGAGAGGTGGCTCCTGGCACAATGGACCTGACAGTGGGGGGACATCACCTGGCGCCGTACGCTCGCCCAATGAGAGACCCCCCATCACCAGGGATCTCCCAGTGCAAGAGCACTCCCAGCCACGGGACCTCCCGGTGACAGGGCTATCTCCATCCTGATGGACCTCCCAGTGTGATGGACCTCCCAGTGTGATGGACCTCCCAGTGTGATGGACCTCCCAGTGTGATGGACCTCCCAGAGTGATGGGCCTGCCAGTGTAATGGACCTGCCAGTGTGATGGACCTGCCAGTGTGATGGACCTCTCAGTGTCCTGGATCTCCCAGAGTGATGGGCCTCCCAGTGTGATGAGTCTCCCCGTGTGATGGACCTCCCAGTGTGATGGACCTCCCAGTGAGATGGACCTCTCAGTGTCCTGGATCTCCCAGAGTGATGGACCTCCCAGTGTCCTGGATCTCCCAGGGTGATGGACCTCCCAGTGTGATGTCCCAGAATGATGGACCTCCCAGTGTGATGGACCTCCGAGTGTGATGGACCTCCCAGTGTGATGGACCTCCGAGTGTGATGGACCTCACAGTGTGATGGACCTTCCTGTGTCCTGGATCTCCCGGTGTGATGGACCTCCCAGTGTGATGGACCTCCGAGTGTGATGGACCTCCCAGTGTGATGGACCTCCGAGTGTGATGGACCTCCCAGTGTGATGGACCTTCCAGTGTCCTGGATCTCCCAGTGTGATGGACCTCCCAGTGTGATGGACCTCCGAGTGTGATGGACCTCCCAGTGTGATGGACCTCCGAGTGTGATGGACCTCCCAGTGTGATGGACCTTCCAGTGTCCTGGATCTCCCAGTGTGATGGACCTCCCAGTGTGATGGACCTCCCAGAGTGATGGGCCTGCCAGTGTAATGGACCTGCCAGTGTGATGGACCTGCCAGTGTGATGGACCTCTCAGTGTCCTGGATCTCCCAGAGTGATGGGCCTCCCAGTGTGATGGGTCTTCCCGTGTGATGGTCCTCCCAGTGTGATGGACCTCCCAGTGTGATGGACCTCTCAGTGTCCTGGATCTCCCAGAGTGATGGGCCTCCCAGTGTGATGGGTCTCCCAGGGTCCTGGACCTCCCAGTGTGATGGACCTCCCAGAGTGATAGACCTCCCAGTGTGATGGACCTCCCAGAGTGATGGACCTCCCAGTGTCCTGGATCTCCCAGGGTGATGGACCTCCCAGTGTGATGTCCCAGAATGATGGACCTCCCAGTGTGATGGACCTCCGAGTGTGATGGACTCCCAGTGTGATGGACCTCCGAGTGTGATGGACCTCCCAGTGTGATGGACCTTCCAGTGTCCTGGATCTCCCAGTGTGATGGACCTCCCAGTGTGATGGACCTCCGAGTGTGATGGACCTCCCAGTGTGATGGACCTCCGAGTGTGATGGACCTCCCAGTGTGATGGACCTTCCAGTGTCCTGGATCTCCCAGTGTGATGGACCTCCCAGTGTGATGGACCTCCGAGTGTGATGGACCTCCCGAGATGCTTTGCCAAAGTTCATGGTGTCCACCGAGGATCATCACCCGGCAGTAGTCCCTGCCCGAGTCTCTCATCCTCAGCCGGTCCAAGCGGATGGAGGCGGTGTGGTTGTGGTCTGGCGAGCCCAGGAGTGTGATCCGGCCCTCGTACACCCTGTCAGTGTAGGGTCGCGAGGTTGAAGATGGTCGGCCCGTGAAAGTGCCAGACCCTCCACGAGACGTCAAAGCCCCAGGGCCGGAGGTGGGGACGGGTACAAGAAAGAGCATGGCAGGGTGAGGGAGGAGAGGGAGAGGGAGGAGGGAGAGACAGAGTGAGGAGAGAGGAGAGTGAGGGAGAGAGAGAGGAGAGGGGAGGGGGAGAGAGAGAGGGGGAGAGAGAGGAGAAAGAGAGGGAGAAAGAGAGAGAGAGAGAGAGAGAGAGAGAGAGGAGAGGAGAGAGAGAGAGAGAGAGAGAGAGAGAGAGAGAGAGAGAGAGAGAGAGAGAGAGAGAGAGAGAGAGAGAGAGAGAGAGAGAGAGAGAGAGAGGGGAAGGGGGTGAGAGGAGGGGAGGAGAGGGGGAGGGAGAGAGAGAGAGGAAGGGGGTGAGAGGAGGGGAGGGGGTGAGAGGGGGATGGAGAGTGGAGAGAGAAGAGAGAGGAGGGAGAGAGGAGAGAGAGAGAGAGAGAGGAGAGGACCGAGTACCGTGGGGGAGTGGAGGACATTGTAAATAAAGATCACACATTGTACTACAATGACAGCTTGCTGTATTGTGATCACTGAGTGTAGATGTGCTTCAGGTTCACTGTAATATGCAACAGTTGAATGAAGTTCTTTGGAATGGAAGGACAGGAGGCGTTCGATCCCCAAACTACACCCGCATCCTTGGTGGGGTTGCTATGGGGGGTTGCTATGGGGGGTTGCTAGGTGGGGTTGCTATGGGGGGTTGCTAGGTGGGGTTGCTAGATGGGGTTGCTGTGGGGGGGGGGGGGGGGGGGGGGGGGGGGACCACTCGGGCGAACGTGCAAACTACACCCGCGGTGGGGATGGAACCCACGGAGGTGAACGCACAGACGGCCCCCGTGGTCGGGATGGTACCCGGGTCTCCGGCGCTGCGAGGCGGCGTCTCTACACGCCGCGCCACCCCCACGACAAACCGACACGTCTGGCCAAACTCCCGGTGGAATCCAGACACCTCCTCCGCCTGGAAACACTGCCAGTGGCTAACGCACTTCAGCTGCTGAACTAACGGCCGCACTCTGCAGAATACAACGCATCCATCCCTGGAGCCCTCAGGCACGCACGCACGCACGCACGCCTCCTGTCCTTCCATTCCAAAGAACTTCATTCAACTGTTGCATATTACAGTGAACCTGAAGCACATCTACACTCAGTGCTCACAATACAGCAAGCTGCCATTGTAGTACAATGTGTAATCTTTATTTACAATGCCCTCCACTCCCCCATGGTACTCGGTCCTCTCCTCTCTCTCCCTCTCCCTCTCACCTCCTCCCCCTCCTCCTCACCCCCCACCCATCTCCCCTCTCCTCTCTCTTTCCCTCCTCTCTCTCTCTTCCTCTCTCCCCCCTCCCTCTCTCTCCCTCTCATCCCCTCCACTCACCCCCCTCTCCTCTCTCTCCTCTCACCCCCCCTCTCCTCTCCCTCTCTCTATCTCCTCCCTCCCCCCTCTCTCTCCTCTCCCCTCTCTCTCACCCTCTCTCTCTCCCTCTCTCTGAGATGCAGCACGGATACAGGCCCTTCGGCCCAACGAGTCCGTGCTGACCAGTGATCCACGTTCACTAGCACACACCAGGGGAGGGGAGGGGTGGGGAGGGAAGGGGAAGGAGGGGAGGGGAGGGGGGGAAGGTGAGGGGAGGGGGGGAAGGTGAGGGGGGGAAGGTGAGGGGAGGGAGGGGGAAGGAGGGGAAGGGGGAGGGGTGTGGAAGGGGAAGAGATTAAGCAGAAGTGACTCAGTGATCAGGCAAGGCATGAGACAGTTTGGTCAGGGACACACAGGAGTGCCCATGGACTCTCCTCTCCGCCTTCTACTGTTGCATCTCACCGTGGGTGAGTAGATCCCAACGTTACCCTCCCTCTCACCCCCCCCCCCCCGTAACCCCGCCGCCCCATCAATACCCAGCCTCTACCACCCCCCCCCCCCATCTCCCCACTCCTCCCCCTTAACCACCCACTCCCTCAATAACCGGCCTCTCCCATCACTCCTCATCTACCCACCCCCCTCCCCCTTCCCCCCATCTCCCGCCACCCCCCTCCCCCTCCATTAATCCCCCGCTCCCTCAATAGCCAGCCCCTCTACCCACTCCCCCTCCACCCCCAACCCCCTCCCTCCCCCACCCTCTGTGGGAAGGAACTGCAGATGCTGGTTTACTCCGAAGATAGAAAACAAAGCGCTGGAGTAACTCAGCGGGTCGGGCAGCATCTCTGGGGAGAAGGAACGGGTGACGTTTCGGGTCGAGGCCCTTCTTCAGACTGGTTAGGGATAAGGGAAAGGAGAAATGCAGACGGATCAATGAGTGAAAGATGCAAAAAAACAACGAGGATAAAGGAAGCAGGCTGTTGTTGGGTGTGTGCTGGGTGGGAACGAGAAGCTGGTGCGACTTGGGTGGGGGAGGGATGGAGAGAGAGGGAATGTTGGGGCTACTTGAAGTGGGAGAAGTGAATGGGGTCTCCACCTGAAACGTCACTTTACGGCTGTAACTGTAAATTTCCCCGGGGTGGGACAAATAAAGGAATATGTATATATATATATATGTGTGTGTGTGTGTATATGTATTATATATCTATATGTATATATGTGTGTGTGTATGTATATATGTGTGTATATATATATGTATATATATATATACACACACACATATATATATAGTGTAAGAAAATAACTGCAGATGCTGGTACAAATCAAAGGTATTTATTCACAAAATGCTGGAGTAACTCAGCGGGTCGGGCAGCGTCTCAGGAGAGAAGGAACGGGTGACGTTTCGGGTCGAGACCGTTCTTCAGACACACATCTATATATATATATATACACACACACACATATACACACACACACACATATATACACACATACATACACACACACACACATATACACACACATATACACACATACATACACACACACCTATATATATATATATACACACACACACACACGTATATATACACACACACGTATATACACACACACACACGTATATATATATATATACGTACATACATACATATATACACGCACACACACGTATGTATATATATAGATTTATTCACAAAGCGCTGGAGTAACTCAGCGGGTCGGGCAGCGTCTCGGGAGAGAAGGAACGGGTGACGTTTCAGGTCGAGACCCTTCTTCAGGCTGAATATATGTATGTATATGTATATATTCCTTTAAGGCAGAAGAAGCTGGAGTAACTCCGACTGCCCCTTGCACCCCCCCCCCCCCCCCTCCCACAGCATTGACCGTCGGCGGTAATGACTACCAGGTGGATCAGCCGGCCCGGCTGTCCGCAGTGGAAGGCGGGTCGGTCACCCTGCCCTGCACCTTCTCGTACCCGGCCCACCTCCGGCCCCGGGGCTTTGACGTCGCGTGGAGCGTCGGGTACTATCACGGGCTGACCATCTTCATCCTCTCGCGAGCCTACACTCACAGGGAGTACGAGGGCCGGATCACGTTCCTGGGCTCGCCAGACCACAACCACACCGCCTCCATCCGCTTGGACCGGCTGAGGATGAGCGACTCGGGCAGGTACTACTGCCGGGTGATGATCCTCAGTGAACGCGACGTGACTGTGCATAGCATCTGGGGAACCGATCTGTCAGTGCAAGGTGAGCAATCGGATCCTTAGCCCCCGAACTTGTCTTTGAATGTACAACAGCACGGCTGGGGAGAACAGGCCCTTCGGCCCATCGCGAGTCTAGGACCAGAGGGCACAGCCCCAGAATTAAAGGGCGGTACTCGCTGGAGTTTAGATGGACGAGGGGGGACCTCATTGAAACCTTAACGGAACAATGAAACGCCCGGATAGAGTGGACGTGGAGAGGATGTTCCCACTAGTGGGAGAGTCTAGGACCAGAGGGCACAGCCTCAGAGTTAAAGGACGTTCTTTAAGGAAGGAGATGAGGAGGAATTTCTTTAGTCAGAGGGTGGTGAATCTGTGGGATTCTTTGCCACAGACGGCTGTGGAGGCCACAAGTCAGTGGATGTTTTTAAGGCAGAGATAGATAGATTGTTGATCAGTGCGGGTGTCAGGGGTTATGGGGTGAAGGCAGGAGAATGGGGTTGGGAGGGAGAGATAGATCAGCCATGATTGAATGGCGGAGTGGACTTGAAGGGCCCAATTCTGCTCCTATCACTTATGACTTTATGGACTCAGTGGGCTTTAGGCCTGTTTCTGTGCGGTGTCTTTGAATTAAGCTATCGGGTGGTGGGCATAGGAGGGGGGGGGGGGGCGGGGAGATGTTTGCAAGAGAGGGCTTCCTTATTTCTCCGCTTCAAGCCCCCACAGAGAGGCCCAGCGTGACGGTGACCGTGACGTTGGTTGTCGAGAACACCACCCCCAGGGGAAGCCCACCCTGGGTGCCCTTCGTGGCCGGGGGCGGTGGGCTGCTGCTGCTGCTGCTGGGAGCTGGGGTGGTCATCTGCATCTGCCAGAGGAAGAGGAGAAGGAGGAGGAGAGGTGAGTGATGCTCAGGGTGGGTCCATCACACTGGGAGGTCCATCACACTGGGAGGTCCATCACACTGGGAGGTCCATCACACTGGGAGGTCCATCACACTGGGAGGTCCATCACACTGGGAGGTCCATCACACTGGGAGGTCCATCACACTGGGAGGTCCATCACACTGGGAGGTCCATCACACTGGGAGGTCCATCACACTGGGAGGTCCATCACACTGGGAGGTCCATCACACTGGGAGGTCCATCACACTGGGAGGTCCATCACACTGGGAGGTCCATCACACTGGGAGGTCCATCACACTGGGAGGTCCATCACACTGGGAGGTCCATCACACTGGGAGGTCCATCACACTGGGAGGTCCATCACACTGGGAGATCCATCACACTGGGAGGTCCATCACACTGGGAGGTCCATCACACTGGGAGGTCCATCACACTGGGAGGTCCATCACACTGGGAGGTCAATCACACTGGGAGGTCCATCACACTGGGAGGTCCATCACACTGGGAGATCCATCACATTGGGAGGTCCATCAGGATGGAGATAGCCCTGTTACCGGGAGGTCCCGTGGCTGGGAGTGCTCTTGCACTGGGAGGTCCCTGGTGATGGGGGGTCTCTCATTGGGCGAGCGTTCGGCGCCAGGTGATGTCCCCCCACTGTCAGGTCCATTGTGCCAGGAGCCGCCTCTCACAGGGGGGTCCGGCTTCCTCCAAAGACGTCGGTGGGTGGGTGGGTTATTTGACCCCTCTGTAACGTGCCTCCCCAGTGTGTGGCTGACGGGCAGAATCAGGGGGGAGTTAATGGGGGTGTGGAGGGGGGGGGGGAAAGATCTCGAGGAGGTCTCAGTGTTGTCACGGTGGCGCGACGGTAGAGTCGCTACCTTACAGCGCACGCAGCGCCGAAGACCCGGGTTCCATCCCGACTACGGGCGCTGTCTGTACGGAGTTTGTACGTTCTCCCCGTGACCCGCGTGGGGTTTCTCCGAGATCTTCGGTCTACTCCCACACTCCAAAGATGTGCGGGTTTGTAGGTTAATTGGCTTTGGTGTAAGTGTAAATTGTTGTGTGTGTGTGTGTGTGTGTGTGTGTGTGTGTGTGTGTGTGTCTGTGTGTCTGTCTGTGTGTGTCTGTGTGTGTCTGTGTCTGTGTCTGTGTCTGTGTCTGTGTCTGTCGCTGGGCAGCGCGGACCCGGTGGGCCGAAGGGCCTTGTTTCCGCTCTGTATCTCTGAACTAAAACAAAAGTAAGTGGGGGAGGTGAGATCTCTCTGAGGGACAGCATTGACTCGACGGGCCGAATGTCGGAACGCTACACGATTAAGGTTGTTGCTCAGAGTGTATGTCGGCACTGGGCCTGTACTCGCTGGAGTTTAGAAGGATGAGGGGGGACCTCATTGAAACGTACAGAACGGCCTGGATAAAGTGGGTGTGGAGAGGATGTTTCCACTAGTGGGAGAGTCTAGGACCAGAGGGCACGGCCTCAGAATTAAAGGACGTTCCTTTAGGAAGGAGATGAGGGGGGATTTCTTCAGTCAGAGGATGGTGAATTCTTTGCCACAGACGGCTGTGGAGGCCACAAGTCAGTGGGTATTGTTAAGACAGAGACAGATAGATTCTTGATCAGTGTGGGTGTCAGGGGTGATGGGGAGAAGGCAGGAGAATGGGGTTGGGAGGGAGAGATTGATCGGCCGTGATTGAATGGCGGAGTGGACTCGATGGGCCGAATGGCCCAATTCTGCTCCTGGAACCTATGAATGGACAACGCAGTCGAGAACGCCGCGCCGCGCCGTTTGTTGGACTGCTCCACACACACACGCAGGCTGCTGATAAACGCAACCATCCCCAACGATGCATGTTGGCGTTGAACCGGCCAAGCCCCTGGGCGGAGCCGGTTCAGGGAGACCCACTCTTTGCGGGGCATGTCCGAGCCGGGTGGGGCTGTGCTCGGTGTGGCGGGACGGGTTGTGCTTGAGGAGGCCGCAATGTCTGTTCCCAGCTGGTTCTCCTTGCCCCTAGTATACTCCTAGTATTGCAGGTGTACTAGGAGCACCCCTAGTATACTCCTAGTATTGCAGGTGTACTAGGAGCACCCCTAGTATACTCCTAGTATTGCAGGTGTACTAGGAGCACCCCTAGTATACTCCTAGTATTGCAGGTGTACTAGGAGCACCCCTAGTATACTCCTAGTATTGCAGGTGTACTAGGAGCACCCCTAGTATACTCCTAGTATTGCAGGTGTACTAGGAGCACCCCTAGTATACTCCGTATTCCAGGTGCGGTCTCACTAGGGCAGTTGTACAGGGCCCTAGTGAGACTGCACCTGGAGTACCGCGTGCAGTTTTGGTCTCCAAATTTGAGGAAGGACATTCTTCTCTTGCTATTGAGGGCGTGCAGCGTAGGTTCACCAGGTTAATCCCCGGGATGGCGGGACTGTCGTACGTTGAAAGACTGGAGCGACTGGGCTTGTATACACTGGAATTTAGAAGGATGAGAGGAGATCTTATCGAAACATATAAGATTATTAAGGGGTTGGACACGTTAGAGGCAAGAAACATGTTCCCAATGTTGGGGGAATCCAGAACCAGGGGCCACACAGTTTAAAAATAAGGGGTGGGCCATTTAGAACGGAGATGAGGAAAAACTTTTTCAGTCAGAGAGTTGTGAATCTGTGGAATTCTCTGCCTCGGAAGGCAGTGGAGGCCAATTCTCTGAATGCATTCACGAGAGAGCTAGATAGAGCTCTTAAGGATAGCGGAGTCAGAGGGTATGGGGAGAAGGCAGGAACGGGGTACTGATTGAGAATGATCAGCCGTGATCACATTGAATGGCGGCGCTGGCTCGAAGGGCCGAATGGCCTCCTTCTCCCCATATTGCCTATGTTGAAACCGGAACCACAGAGGGTCGCTGCGTAGGGCATAGGCGGCCGGTGATGATCGGCACGGCTTCGTTGTGCGCGGCTCTAGTATGGGCGCTGCGGCACCATGCTGGGGCGGCGTACGGCCTACGGCGCTGTACAGGAGCGCAAGACTCCATGGCGGGCAGGTGCCGAGAAGTGTGTTGAGCTCTGGGTGAATGTTTGTGATGTGGACTCCATAGGAAGACCTCTGCAGATGGTGGTGGTGATGTAGTACATATTTACAGCGCCAATTGTTGGGTAACCGCACTATTCTGTGGAAGGCAAGGGGAAGTGTTGGTGGTACAGTCTTACGCAAGTCATGGCCTGAGAACCACACTGTGTTACCTCAGTCCACCCGTCTGCAGTGCAGTTTATTGCAACGTTTACAGACACAGAGCCCTTTCGGCCCACCGGGTCCGCGCCGACCAGCGATCCCCACACACTAACGCTACCCCACACACACACACACACACACACACACACACACCAGGGACAGACAATTTCTACATTTATCCCAACCCAATCAACCTACAAATCCACACGTCTTTTGGAGTGCGGGAGGAAACCGAAGATCTCGGAGAAAACCTACGCAGGTCACGGGGAGAACGTACAAACTCCGTACAGACGGCGCCCGTAGTCGGGATGGAACCCGGGTCTCCGGCGCTGCATTCGCTGTAAGGCGGCAACTCTACCGCTCCGCCCGAGGTACAGTGAAAAGCTCTTTTGTTGCGTGCCAACCAGTCAGCGGAAAGACGACACACGATTACAATCGAGCCGTCCACAGTCTACAGTTCAGTTTAGTTTAGAGATAGATAGTTTAAAGCTGTACACTGTGGACGGCTTGATTAGAAAACAAAGAACATAGAAAACATAGAAAATAGGTGCAGGAGGAGGCCATTCGGCCCTTCGAGCCAGCACCGCCATTCATTGTTATCGTGGTTGATCATCCACAATCAGTAACCCGTGCCTGCCTTCTCCCCATATCCTTTGATTCCATTAGCCCCTAGAGCTCTCTCTAACCCTCTTTTAAATTCATCCAGTGATTTGGCCTCCACTGCCCTCTGTGGCAGAGAATTCCACAGATTCCCAACTCTCTGGGTGAAAAAGTTCCTTCTCACCTCAGTTTTAAATGGCCTCCCCTTTATTCTTAGACTGTGTGGTCCCTGGTTCTGGACTCCCCCAACATTGGGAACATTTTTCCTGCATCTAGCTTGTCCAGTACTTTTATAATTTTATACAATAGACAATAGGTGCAGGAGGAGGCCATTCGGCCCTTCGAGCCAGCACCGCCATTCAATGTGATCATGGCTGATCATTCTCAATCAGTACCCCGTTCCTGCCTTCTCCCCATACCCCCTGACTCCGTTATCCTTAAGAGCTCTATCTAACTCTCTCTTGAATGCATTCAGAGAATTGGCCTCCACTGCCTTCTGAGGCAGAGAATTCCACAGATTCACAACTCTCTGAGTGAAAAAGTTTCTACAAGATTTTAAAAGTTTTTATACGTCTCTATAAGGCCCCCAAGTGATTATTATCAGGTACGGTCCTTTCCGCTGACTGGTTAGCACGCAACAAAAAAGCTTTTCACTGTACCTCGGTACACGTGACAATAAACTGAACTACACCTTAGCTAGCTTTAATCAGATGTTACTGGACATTATCTTGTGCTAAATGTTAATGCCTTTATCCTGTATCGGTAGACCAGTTAGTCTGACATCAGTGGTGGGGCAGATGCTGGAGTCAATTATAAAAGACAAAATTGCGGAGCATTTGGATAGTAGTAACAGGATCGTTCCGAGTCAGCATGGATTTACGAAGGGGAAATCGTGCTGGACTAATCTTCTGGAATTCTTTGAGGATGTAACCAGGAAAATTGACAGGGGAGAGCCGGTGGATGTGGTGTACCTCGGCTTTCAGAAAGCCTTTGACAAGGTTCCACATAGGAGATTAGTGGGCAAAATTAGAGCACATGGTATTGGAGGTAGGGTACTGACATGGATAGAAAATTGGTTGGCAGACAGAAAGCAAAGAGTGGGGATAAATGGGTCCCTTTCAGAATGGCAGGCAGTGACTAGTGGGGTACCGCAAGGCTCGATGCTGGGACCGCAGCTATTTACAATATACATTAATGACTTGGATGAAGGGATTAAAAGTACCATTAGCAAATTTGCAGATGATACAAAGCTGGGTGGTAGTGTGAACTGTGAGGAAGATGCTATGAGGTTGCAGGGTGACTTGGACAGGTTGTGTGAGTGGGCGGATGCATGGCAGATGTAGTTTAATGTGGATAAGTGTGAGGTTATCCACTTTGGTGGTGAGAATAGGAAGGCAGATTATTATCTGAACGGTGTCAAGTTAGGAACAGAGGACGTACAACAAGATCTGGGTGTCCTAGTGCATCAGTTACTGAAAGGAAGCATGCAGGTACAGCAGGCAGTGAAGAAAGTCAATGGAATGTTGGCCTTCATAACATGAGGAGTTGAGTACAGGAGCAAAGAGGTCCTTCTGCAGTTGTACAGGGCCCTAGTGAGACCGTACCTGGAGTACTGTGTGCAGTTTTGATCTCCAAGTTTGAGGAAGGATATTCTTGCTATTGAGGGCGTGCAGCGTAGGTTTACTAGGTTAATTCCCGGAATGGCGGGACTATCATATGACTGGAGCGACTAGGCTTGTATACACTGGAATTTAGAAGGATGAGAGGAGATCTTATCGAAACGTATAAGATTATTAAGGGGTTGGACACGTTAGAGGCAGGAAACATGTTCGCAATGTTGGGGGAGTCCAGAACCAGGGGACACAGTTTAAGAATAAGGGGTAGGCCATTTAGAACAGTGATGAGGAAAAACATTTTCAGTCAGAGAGTTGTGAATCTGTGGAATTCTCTGCCTCAGAAGGCAGTGGAGGCCAATTCTGTGAATGCATTCGAGAGAGAGCTGGATAGAGCTCTTAAGGATAGCGGAGTCAGGGGGTATGGGGAGAAGGCAGGAACGGGGTACTGATTAAGAATGATCAGCCATGATCACATGAATGGTGTTGCTGGCTCGAAGGGCTGAATAGCCTCTTTCTGCACCTATTGTCTATGTTGAAACTGGAGCCACAGAGGGTCGCTGCGTGACAGGAGAAAGGGGGACGAGACGACAGGCGTTGAGGTCCCGGTTGCCGTGAATCCTGGGCGAGGTGGCGCAAAGGGCGTTTGGCGTCCGATGGGGCCTTGGGCTCCAACCCATGGGTGAAGAACTCTCTGCCAAGCTCGGCTGGAACGTGGTACCTGTGAGCACCGGCAGGAGATCCGTCGGAGTAGGGCGTAGGCAGCCGGTGATGATCGGCACGGCTTCGTTGTGCGCGGCTCTAGTATGGGCGCTGTGGCGCCATGCTGGGGCGGCGTACAGCCTACGGCGCTGTACAGGAGCGCAAGACGCCATGGCGGGCAGGTGCCGAGAAGTGTGTTGAGCTCTGGGTGAACGCTTGTGATGTGGACTCCATAGGAAGACCTCTGCAGATGGTGGTGGTGATGTAGTACATATTTACAGCGCCAATTGTTGGGTAACCGCACTATTCTGTGGAAGGCAAGGGGGAGTGTTGGTGGTACAGTCTTACGCAAGTCATGGCCTGAGAACCACACTGTGTTATCTCAGTCCACCCGTCTGCAGTGCAGTTTATTGCCACGTTTACAGACACAGAGCCCTTTCGGCCCACCGGGTCCGCGCCGACCAGCGATCCCCGCACACTAACACACACACACACACACACACACGTCTACATTTATCCCGACCCAATCAACCTACAAACCCGCACGTCTTTTTGAGTGCGGGAGGATACCGAAGATCTCGGAGAAAACCCGCGCGGGTCACGGGGAGAACGTACAAACTCCGTACAGACGGCGCCCGTAGTCGGGATGGAACCCGGGTCTCCGGCGCTGCATTCGCTGTAAGGCGGCAATTCTACCGCCCCGCCCGAGGTACAGTGAAAAGCTCTTTTGTTGCGTGCCAACCAGTCAGCGGAAAGATGACACACGATTACAATCGAGCCGTCCACAGTCTACAGTTCAGTTTAGTTTAGTACACTGTGGACGGCTCGATTAGAAAACAAAGAGCATAGAAAACATAGAAAATAGGTGCAGGAGGAGGCCATTCGGCCCTTCGAGCCTGCACCGACATTCATTGTGATCATGGCTGATCATCCACAATCAGTAACCCGTGCCTGCCTTCTCCCCACATCCCTTGATTCCACTAGCCCCTAGAGCTCTATCTAACTCTCTTTTAAATCCATCCAGTGATTTGGCCTCCACTGCCCTCTGTGGGTGAAAAAGTCCCTTCTCTCCTCAGTTTTAAATGGCCTCCCCTTTATTGTTAGACTGTGTGTGTGGCCCCTGGTTCTGGACTCCCCCAACATTGGGAACATTTCCCTTCATCTAACTTTGTCCAGTCCTTTTATAATTTTACACGTCTCTATCAGATCCCTGAGTGATTGTAATCGTGTATTGTTACCTTTAATCAGATGTCACTGTACATTATCTTGTGCTAAATGTTAATGCCTTTATCCTGTATCTGTAGACTGTGGACGGCTCGATTGTAATTGTGTATAGTCTTTCCGCTGACTGGTTAGCACGCAACACAAAAGCTTTTCACTGTACCTCGGTACACGTGACAATCAACTAAACATCTCCGTAATCATCCTTTTCTTGTCTTTTGCTCAACAGAGGTGATTAAGAAACAAGTTCCAGACGAGTGAGTAAACAATATTAATACTCTGTTTTATTGTCTACAACCCTGCTGTCCATCTATGTACTAAAACTCTAGTTTGTTTGTTTGTTTGTTTGTTCCTGAACTACAGCCAAAACGGTACACGATAGCGCAACAATTTTAGGCCCACCTTACTCACCTTCGTCCCTTTGGTGCTAATGGAAGAAGTTTCATTGGAATCGGTGTTATGTTTTTAAAGTTATTCACGTTTTAAAGTTTAAATCTATCTCCTTGGGAGGGAGGGGGGAGTGGAGGGGGTTTGAGAGGGATGGAGTGGGGGCGAGGGGAGGGGAAGGGTGATGGTAGGAAGGGGGAGGAGGAGTGGAGGGGGGATGGGGTGAAGGGGGGAGGGGAGGGGGGGTGGGGAGGGGGAAGGGGGAGACTTGTGAGAGCGGGAGGGGAAGGGGGGAGAGTGATGGGAGGGGGAGGGTGAAGGGGGAGGGAGGGTGGGGAGAGGGAAGGGGGAGGGGGTGGGGAGGAGGGAGGGGTGGGGAGGGGGAAGGGGGAGACTGGTGAGAGGGGGAGGGGAAGAGGGGAGGGGGAGGGGAGGGGGAGGGTGATGGGTGGGAGGGGGTGGAGGGGGGAGGTGGGGGAGGGGGGAGGTGGGGGAGGGGGAGGGAGGAGGGGAGGGGGAGGAGAAGGTGGAGGAGGGAGGGGGAAGGTGATGGGGGGAGGGGGTGAAGGGAGAGGGGAGGGGGAGGTGGGAGAGGGGGGAGGGGAAGGAGGTGGGGGAGAGGGGGAGGGAGGGGGGGAGGGAGGGTGCTGTACCAATGCAGGAGAGGTTTGGGCCCAACGGGTCCACTTGGTCCAACGTGTCCAGTTGTTGGGGATACAACCTTAATAAATTACAGCCAAGGTCACTACAACTGACTAAGTCACCTCTAGAACACATGGTGCTGGAGTAACTCAGTGGGTCAGGCAGCATCTCTGAAGGATATGGGTGACGTTTCGGGTCGGGACCCCTTTCGTTTAGTTTTAGTTCGGAGATCTCCGCACACTAACACTATCCTACACACACTGGGGACAATTTACATTTAGCCAATTAACCTACAAATCCGCACGTGTTTGGAGTGTGGGAGGAAACCGGAGATCTCGGAGAAAACCCACGCAGGTCACGGGGAGAACGTACAAACTCCGCACAGACAGCGCCCGTGGTCGGGATGGAACCCGGGTCTCCGGCGCTGCGTGCGCTGTAAGGCAGCAACTCTACCGCTGCGCCACCGTGACCGCCCAACAATTCTTCAAACCCTTTCTCTCTGTGGCATATTAAAACATGGAAGCACAGCACAGCACAGCCCAGGAACATTCTAACCGGGAATAAAGATTGCTTTACTACACAGTACAACTGTTTTAGTTCTTTTAGTTTCAGAGAAACAGCGTGGAAACAGTCCCTTCGGCCCACTGAGTCCGCGCTGACCAGCGATCACCCAATCAGTTAGGGTTGCCAACTGTCCCGTATTAGCCGGGACATCCTGTACCTTGGGCTAGATTGGTTTGTCCCGTACGGGACCGCCCTTGTCCCATATTAAGCCCAGGGGGCGCTGTAGGCCCGGACACTGTAAGCCCGGACACTGTAGGCCAGGACACTGTAGGCCCGGACGCTGTAGGCCTGGACACTAGGCCCAGACGCTGTAGGCCAGGACGCTGTAGGCCCGGACGCTGTAGGCCAGGACACTGTAGGCCTGGATGCTGTAGGACTGGACACTAGGCCCGGACGCTGTAGGCCAAGACGCTGTAGGCCCGGACGCTGTAGGCCAGGACGCTGTAGGCCCGGACGCTGTAGGCCAGGACGCTGTAGGCCCGGACACTGTAGGCCCGGACACTGTAGGCCCGGACACTGTAGGCCCGGACACTGTAGGCCCGGACACTGTAGGCCCGGGCTATGGCAGACTGTGGAGACCCAGACCCCCCACACGACAAGAATAAAATATACATTAGACACAATTAAACATTATCACGAGTAAATTATACACAATTAAACTTAATTGTACATAAGCTATACTTGAAATGTACAGGACAATGAAAAGAAAAAGATTATAAATACAGGACATAAGCGTGATTCACAATTACAACATCAAGTTAGTGGTTGTGAGAGAGATGTGTTCTCGTGTTCTGTTGCCGAGGGAGGACTAAGCTTGCAATGTATTCATAATCCTCTGTGTAACTAGGTATAACCCCCAGCCATGTATCATCTAACAGCATTAACAATAAACTCCACATCGGATTGTAAGGTGGAAGAACTGTACTAGAGTTTCCAAGCATGAGAAAGGGGTGGAGGTAGGGATCGAACCTGGGTCCCTGGCGCTGTGACACACACACACACGCACACATGTACACACACACACACACACACGTACACACACACACACACACACACACACACACACACACACACACACACGCACACACACACACGCACACGCACACACGCACACGCACACACACAAACTCCACACGTACACATGCACACACTCCATACACACGCACGTACACATGCACACACTCACACACGTACACACACATACTTGTACACACACACACACACACAAGACTCGGTGGGCCGAAGGGCCTTTTTCCGCGCTGTATCTCTAAACTAAACTGAACTAAATAGAATGGGATTACAGGAGGTTTGGATGTAAATGGGCGATGGTGTCTGATAATGAACTATCCTACCACAACCAGAGAGCAGTGCTGAACTACTATCTACCTCATTGGAGACCCTCGGACTATCCTTGATCGGACTTTACCTTGCACTGAACGTTATTCCCTTATCACGTATCTGTAGACTGTGGACGGCTCGATTGTAATCGTGTGTCGTCTTTCCGCTGACTGGTTAGCGCGCAACAAAGCTTTTCACTGTACCTCGGTACACGTGACAACAAACTGAAGTTAACAGTGGCTCAGTGTGGGAAGGAAGTGCTAGTTTAAAGGGAAGATAGATACAAAGTGCTGGAGTAACTCAGCGGGACAGGCAGCATCTGCTAAAACTCTCGTTTGTTTGTTTGTATGTTCCTGAACTACAGCCAAAACGGTACACGATAGCGCGACAATTTTAGGCCCACCTTACTCACCGTCGTCCCTTTGGTGCTAATGGAAGAAGTTTCATTGAAATCGGCGTTATATTTTTAAAGTTATTCACATTTTAACGTTTAAATCTATCTCCTAGGGAGGGAGGGGGAGGGAAGTTAAGGGGGGTTGAGGGGGATGGAGTGGGTGGGAGGGAGGAGGGTGGAGGGGCGGAGGGGGGAGGAGAGGGTGCTGCACCAATGCAGGAGAGGTTTGGGCCCAACGGGTCCACTTGGTCTAGTCGCTGGATGGAAGGAACGGGTGACGTTTTGGGTCGCGACCCTTCTTCAGACAGAAGAAGGGCCAGCACAGACACAGTGGGCCGAAGGGCCAGTTTTCATGCTGTATCTCTCTAT
Source organism: Rhinoraja longicauda (assembly GCF_053455715.1). NCBI lineage: Eukaryota > Metazoa > Chordata > Chondrichthyes > Rajiformes > Arhynchobatidae > Rhinoraja > Rhinoraja longicauda. The sequence goes on from NC_135986.1 coordinate 3,106,654, forward strand.
GGCTCTACAGACACTGTGCATTACCAGCGGTAGCTTTGGTCTGGATATATTGAAGATGATATCATAATGACTTATATTTGTGGAATATGTAAACAGATTTATAATCTGGCAGAACATAGACATAAAGTGCTGGAGTAGCTCAGCGGGTCAGGCAGCGTCTCTGGAGAGAAGGAATGGGTGACGTTTAGGGGTTGCCAACTGTCTCGCTCCCAAATACGGGACAAGGTGACGTCACCGCCCCGCGCCCCACGTGACCTCACCCAGCCAGCGGACACGTGTTCTCGCTCCAACAATGGCGGCTGCCCGGGCCGGGAGCCGGGTTGCTACGCAACCTCCGCTAGGCTCACCTGGGCCTCTGGGCCTAGACAGTCCAGTGCTAAAATGTCGGACACCTAGAGCGTCCGCGCCTACAGCGTCCGGGCCTACAGCGTCGGGGTCTACAGTGTCCGTGCCTACAGCGTCCGGGCCTACAGCGTCGGGGCCTACAGCGTCCGGGCCTACAGTGTTTACGGGCCTACAGTGTCCGGGCCTACACTGTCCGGGCCTACAGTGTTTACGGGCCAACAGTGTCCGGGCCTACAGTGTCCGGGCCTACACTGTCCGGGCCTACACTGTCCGGGCCTACAGCGTACAGGCCTACAGCGTCCGGGCCTACAGCGTACAGGCCTACAGCGTCCGGGCCTACAGCGTCCGGACCTACACTGTCCGGGCCTACAGTGTCCGGGCCTGCAGCGCCTCCTGGGCCTAATACAGTACAAGGGTGGTCCCGTACGGGACGAACCAATTTAGCCCAAAATAGGGGATGTCCCGGCTAATATGGGACAGTTGGCAATCCTAATGACGTTTCCGGTCGAGACCCTTCTTCAGATTTCTTTTATAATCTGGCAAGTGCTCCTATAATATAACTCTCTCTCTCTCTCTCTCTCTCTCCCTCTCCCACAGCCCGCCAGCTGTGGACAAACACCTGGATCAGCATCAGGAAGGTACAGTAAATCCTTGCTGATTATTTCGGGGGGCACGGCGGTAGAGTTGCTGCCTCACGGCGCCAGAGACCCGGGTTCCATCCCGACCACGGGCGCTGTCTGTACGGAGTTTGCACGTTCTCCCCGTGACCTGTGTGGGTTTTCTCCGGGTGCTCCGGTTTCCTCCCACACTCCAAAGACGTGCGGGTTTGTAGGTTAATTGGCCCTCTGCAAATTGTCCCCAGTGTGTGTAGGATAGTGCTAGTGTACAGATCATTGATAATCTGTAAATCATCCCTGGTGTGTAGGAAGGAACTGCAGGTGCTGGTTTACATCGAAGGTAGACACAAAGTGCTGGAGTAACTCAGCAGGTCAGGCAGCATCTCGGGAGAGAAGGAATGGGCAGAGAGAGAGAGAGAGAGAGAGAGAGAGAGAGAGAGAGAGAGAGAGAGAGAGAGAGAGAGAGAGAGAGAGAGAGAGACTCACACACACACACAGAAGCACACACACGTTCACATCCTCACACGTTCACACTCACACTTGCACGCTCACACAAACATATGCACACATGCAGTCACGCACAGGCACAGGCACACACGCGCACACACACAATCGTGCAATCACGCATGCACATGCACACACACACATGCACACACATACACACACAAACACACACACACCGTGCCAGTGGTCGGGATGGAGCCCAGGTGTATGTGGGCTGTACTGAGTACTGGGCCACTGCATTAAGGAGAACAGAACAGGTTTCTAACACAGCAATCGTTGATTATATTTTCAGACGCTGCTGATGTACCTGAGAATTATTCTCCCAACGTGCCTGTTTCTCAGGTAAGACCGTTGCTGTTTAAATCAAGAAGCCTACTGATTATACAGATGGAGACTCAGAGTCACACAGCGTGGAAACAGGCCCTTCGGCCCAACTCCCCCCTGCTGACCAACATGCCCCATCTACACTAGTCCCCTTTGCATGCGCTTGGTCCTTGTTGTGTTTTTTTGACTGTCATGGAGTCACAGAGTGACACAGCATGGAAACAGGCCCTTCGGCCCAACTTGCCCACATCGGCCAACAATGTCCCAGCTACACTAGTCCCATCTGCCCGCGTTTGGCCCATATCCCTCCAAACCCGTCCTATCCATGAACCTGTCTAACTGTTTCTTAAACGATGGGATAGTCCCAGCCTCAACTACCTCCTCCGGCAGCTCGTTCCATACACCCACCACCCTCTGTGTGGAAAAAGTTACTCCTCGAATTCCTATTAAATCTTTGCCCCTTCACCTTGAACCTGTGTCCTCTGGTCCTCGATTCCCCCACTCTGGGCAAGAGACTCTAATGTGCGTCTACCTGATCTATTCCTCTCATGATTTTGTACACCTCTATAAGATCGCCCCTCATCCTCCTGAGCTCCATGGAATAGAGACCCAGCCTGTTCAACCTCTCCCTGTAGCTCACACACTCTAGTCCTGGCAACATCCTCGTGAATCTTCTCTGAACCCTTTCCAGCTCGGCGACATCTTTCCTGTAACACTGTGCCCAGAACTGAACACAATAATCAATTTCCCTCCTGGGTTGAATAACGTTTTATCGTACAGTATCGTAAAGTCTTGTTTGGGCAGTGACCAGTGGGGTACCGCAAGGCTCAGTGCAGGGACCCCAGTTATCTACAATATATATTAATGATTTGGACGAGGGAATTGAATGCAACATCTCTAAGTTTGCGGATGACACGAAGCTGGGTGGCAGTGTTAGCTGCGAGGAGGATGCTAGGAGGCTGCAGAGAGACTTGGATAGATTAGGAGAGTGGGCAAATGCATGGCAGATGCAATATAATGTGGATAAATGTGAGGTTATCCACTTTGGTGGCAAGAACAGGAAAGCAGAGTATTACCTGAATGGTGGTCAATTAGGAAAAGGGGAGATGCAACGTGACCTGGGTGTCATGGTGCACCAGTCATTGAAAGTAAACGTGCAGGTGCAGCAGGCAGTGAAGAAAGCGAATGGTATGTTAGCATTCATAGCAAGAGGATTTGAGTATCGGAGCAGGGAGGTTCTGCTGCAGTTGTACAGGGCATTGGTGAGACCGCACCTGGAGTATTGTGTACAGTTTTGGTCTCCTAATCTGAGGAAAGACATTCTAGCCTTAGAGGGAGTACAGAGAAGGTTCACCAGATTGATCCCTGGGATGGCGGGACTTTCATATGAAGAAAGACTGGATAGACTCTGCTTGTACTCTCTGGAATTTCGAAGACTGAGGGGGGATCTTATAGAAACATATAAAATTCTTAAGGGGTTGGAGAGGCTAGATGTGGGAAGATTGTTCCCGATGTTGGGGAAGTCCAGAACAAGGGGTCACAGTTTAAGGATAAGGGGGAAGTCTTTTAGGACAGAGATGAGAACGTTTTTTTTCACACAGAGAGTGATGAATCTGTGGAATTCTCTGCCACAGAAGGTAGTTGAGGCCAGTTCATTGGCTATATTTAAGAGGGAGTTAGATGTGGCCCTTGTGGCTAAAGGGATCAGGGGGTATGGAGAGAAGGCAGGTACGGGATACTGAGTTGGATGATCAGCCATGATCATATTGAATGGCGGTGCAGGCTCGAAGGGCCGAATGGCCTACTCCTGCACCTATTTTCTATGTTTCTATGTTTCCCCTTTCTCTGCAGGGCGATGGATCGAAAGAGATTGTCTACGCTGTCGTAAAGGTGAAGGAAAGTTCGACACCAAGAAACGTGTCCCACCCTGAGCCAAAGGACTTGTACGCTGCAGTTAGATTTACACCGACAACGATCAGACTGCCTGTGTGAACGTTGTCTTGTCTTTAAAGTCCACAGTATATTAGTCGATGTTTAGTTTTTGTTTCGCTTAGATTATTTAGTTTAGCGATACAGCGCAGAAACAGGCCCTTTGGCCCACCGGAATCAGGGGCCACACACAGTTTAAGAATAAGGGGTAGGCCATTTAGAACGGAGATGAGGAAAAACCTTTTTCAGTCAGAGAGTTGTAACATCTGTGGAATTCTCTGCCACAGGAGGCAGTGGAGGCCAGCTCTCTGGATGCTTTCAAGAGAGAGTCAGATAGAGCTCTTAAGGATAGCGGAGTCAGGGGGTATGGGGAAAAGGCAGGAACGGGGTACTGATTGAGAATGATCAGCTCGAAGGGCCGAATGGCCTCCTCCTGCACCTATTGTCTATTGTCTATTGTCTATTGACCAGCGATTCCCCGCACACTAACACTATCCTACACCCAGCAGGGGCAATTATACACTTATTACCAACCCAATCAACCTACAAACCCGCACGTCTTTGGAGTGTGGGAGGAAACCGAAGATCTCGGAGAAAACCCACGCAGGTCATGGGGAGAACGTACAAACTCCGTACAGGCAGCGCCCGTGGTCGGGATCGAACCCGGGTCTCCGGCGCTGTGAGGCAGCAACTCTACCGCTGCGTCTTAACAAGGAGATGAGGAGGAATTTCTTTAGTCAGAGGGTGGTGAATCTGTGGGATTCTTTGCCACAGACGGCTGTGGAGGCCACAAGTCAGTGGATATACCTAAGGCAGAGACAATAGACAATAGGTGCAGGAAGAGGCCATTCGGCCCTTTGAGCCAGCACCGCCATTCAATGTGATCATGGCTGATCATTCTCAATCAGTACCCCGTTCCTGCCTTCTCCCCATACCCCCTGACTCCGCTATCCTTAAGAGCTCTATCCAGCTCTCTCTTGACTGCATTCGGAGAATTGGCTTCCACTGCCTTCTGAGGCAGAGAATTCCACTGATTCACAACTCTCTGACTGGAAAAGGTTTTTCCTCATCTCAGTTCAAAATGGCCGACCCCTTATTCTTAAACTGTGGCCCCTGGTTCTGGACTCCCCCAACATTGGGAACACTTGATGTATGCCTGAATCGACATTATAACTCAAATAAATTAATATCTTTTATTTACAATATTCTCCTTGACATTGACATTCCGTCATCAGAATCTTATAGACGAGCATGGGAGGACGAATTGAATCAATTTATAATGCAAGATATATGGGATGAAAGTTTACAACATATACATCAATGTTCATTGAATACTAGACATTCCTTAATACAATTTAAAATAATACATAGATTACATTATTCGAAGACGAAATTAAATAGGATTTTTCCTAGTATCTCTCCTATGTGTGATAAATGTCAATTTCAAGAAGCTAATTTAACTCATATTTTCGTAACTTGCATAAAAATGCAAAACTTCTGGTTGGAGATTTTTAAAATAGTTTCTAAAGTTATTAATAAAAAATTAGATATGGACCCAAAATTAATTATATTAGGATTATCAGAACATACTACAAATTTTACAGTAAGTCAGGTACATTTTCTTGATTACAGTCTAATAACTG
>NC_135986.1:3114515-3124515 GCF_053455715.1 Rhinoraja longicauda
GCAGTGTAGGCCCGGACAATGTAGGCCCGGACACTGTGGGCCCGGACACTGTAGGCCCAGACACTGTACGCCCGGACAATGTAGGCCCGGACACTGTAGGCCCGGACAATGTAGGCCCGGACAGTGTAGGCCCGGAGAGTGTACGCCCGGACAATGTAGGCCCGGATGCTGTGGACCCGGACACTGTAGGCCCAGACACTGTGGGCCCGGACAATGTAGGCCCGGACAATGTAGGCCCGGACAGTGTAGGCCCGGACAGTGTAGGCCCGGACAGTGTAGGCCCGGACAGTGTAGGCCCGGACAATGTAGGACCAGACTCTGTACGCCTGGACAATGTAGACCTGGACACTGTAGGCCTGGACAATGTGGGCCCGGACAGTGTAGGCCCGGACAATGTAGGCCCGGACAATGTAGGCACGGACAATGTGGGCTCGGACGCTGTAGGCCCGGACACTGTAGGCCCGGACACTGTTGGCCCGGACACTGTAGGCCCGGACACTGTAGGCCCGGACACTGTAGGCCCGGACACTGTAGGCCCAATATACGGGATGTCCTGGCTAATACGGGACAGTTGGCGACCCTAGCTGTAGATCCCTTCGATGAAGGAGAGGTCAGAACCTGTCTGTGATGTCCTTTTGTGTAGAGTTTGTGGCTTCTCGCTTCATCATCTTTTGTTTGGATTTGGTTCTCTAGTGACTTTGAATGCCTGACATCAATGTTTAACCTGGCTCTATTGCTTTAATTCCCAGAGCAACAAAAAACTGATTTTCATTCAAGTTCTTTGTGATCTGGGTGGAATTAATGACATTGGAATGGACTGAGCTTACAATTCACCACGCAAAGACACACATACCCGCACACAGCCAAACTCTTCAGTAAGGCCATCAGTCATAGCAGCAGAATGAGGCCATTCGGCCCATCGAGTCCACTCCGCCATTCAATCATGGCCGATCTATCTCTCCCTCCCAACCCCATTCTCCTGCCTTCTCCCCATAACCCCTGACACCCGCACTAATCAACAATCTATCTATCTCTGCCTTAAAAATACCCACTGACTTGTGGCCTCCACAGCCGTCTGTAGCAAAGAATCCCACAGATTCACCACCCTCTGACTGAAGGAATTTCTCCTCATCTCCTTCCTAAAGGAGCGTCCTTTAATTCTGAGGCTGTGCCCTCTGGTCCCAGACTCTCCCACCAGTAGAAACATCCTCTCCACATCCACTCTATCCAGGCCGCTCACAGTTCTGTATGTTTCAATGAGATCTATCACTTTCACACCTTACCCTTCCATATCTCTGCCCCCCCCCCTCCTCTCCCCCTGGCTCTCAGTCTGAAGCAAAGATACTAAAATGGCGCCCAAAATGGCGGCGCTGCCCTAGCAGCTGCGGCTTACCTGCGGTCCGTTTGTCTTTGTGTTTTTGTTGTTTTTTTTGTCTTAATTGTAGATGTGATATTATGTTTTTTTGTGGTTGTGTACTATGTGTGTGTGTGTGGGGGGGGGGGGGGGGGGGGGCGGGAACTGTAAAATTGTAAATTTGTCCCTTCCAAACGGAGACCCGACCTTTGTTTTTTGGGTGGTGTCTCCGTTCCTGCTGCGGCCTACCATCGACCAAACTCCTGGGGCTGGCGGCCTCCAGGGCTCTGGTTCGCAGAGCCTGCGGACCGGACTCACCATCAGCGGAGCCGGCCGTCTTCGGAGGCTGCGGGAGTGGCTGCGACTCGCCTTCGGAGGCTTCGGCTCGGGCCGCGTGGATGCCGACATCGGGAGCTCCGGCAGCGGCAGCGTGTTCGCCCGCCCTGGATCGCGGGGCTTGGGTCGGCCCGCCGTGGACATTTCACCGTCCGGCGCGGCCTGAAATAGGCCGCGGGATTTTTCTCTGCTCGGCGGGGGCTTCAATGTCGGGAGCCCCGACGTGCAGCGGCAGCGTCTTCGCCTGCACCGGTTCGCGGGGCTTGGGTCGGCCCGCTGTGGACCTTTCACCGTCCGGCGCGGCCTGGAACGTGGCAACTTCAACAGCCGGACCGCAAGAGAAGACGGCAGGGGAAGAGAAAAGACATTCTGGCCTTCCATCACAGTGAGGAGGGGACTGGAGGAGACTCACTGTGATGGATTGTTTCTTTTTTGTGTGTTTTGTGTTGGTTGGGGTTGTGTAATTTGCTTATTTTATTGCTCTTATTGTTGGACTGTGGGTGACGAAATCTCGTCCAAAAAAACTTGTTTTGTGGATGACAAATAAAGATATCCTGAATCCTAGAGGAGCAAGATAGACCACTCGACCCTAAAAACCGTAGTACGTCACGGCGCCATTTTAGTAGGCAGAAACTTGCAGAAACATTTAAAAAGAAAAATAACACAAATCTATGAGGTGATAGATGGGATATATTCTGCATTTTAATGGTGTCATCACACCTACTGTTCCCCCAAGACACTGATTACACTGCGAGAGGCAGAGCGAACGGTGGGTTTTGCTTACTAAAATGGCGGCCGTTACGCTCCTTTGCGTACTACACTTCAGTACGGGCGATTTCAACGGAGTGGTCCATCTCAATTTACAGCCCTTGTCCAAGTCCTTAGTTTTTTAGTATTTTTAATTTTTAAAAGTACAGCGCAGAAACAGGCCCTTCGGCCCACCGGGTCCGCGCCGACCAGCGATCCCCGCACACTAACACTGTCCTACACACACACACACACACACTAGGGGCGATTTTTACATGTGCCAGGTCAATTAACCTACAAACCCGCTCGTCTTTGGAGTGTGGGAGGAAACCGGAGCACCCGGAGAAATCCCACGCAGGTCACGGGGAGAACGTACAAACTCCGTACAGACAGCGCCTGTAGTCGGGATCGAACCCGGGTCTCCGGCGCTGCATTCGCTGTAAGGCAAATCTATCCAACACACGAGGGACAATTTTACAGAAGCTAATTAACCTTCAGACCCGCAAAGTCCAGATTTTTATTTTTTATTTTAGTTGAGTTTAGTTGAGTTTAATTTAGTTTAGTCGAGTTTAGTTTAATTGAGTAAAGTTTTGTTTAGATTAGTTTAGTTTAGTTTAGTCGAGTTGAGTTTAGTTTAGTTTAGTTTAGTCGAGTTGAGTTTAGTTTAGTTTAGACACACAATGCTGGAGTAACTCAGCGGGTCAGGCAGCATCTCCGGAGAGAAGGAATCTTCAGAAAGGTTAGTTTAGTTTAGTTTCATTTCATTTCGAGGTACAGCGTGGAAACAGGCCCTTCGGCCCACCAAGTCCACGCCGACCAGCAGTCACCTGATACACTAGTACTATCCTACACACACTGTGGACAGTCTTACAGAAGCCAATCGACCTATACACCTGCATGTTGAGTTTAGTTTAGATTAGTTTAACCGGCGTCTGCGATTTGTCCCCTCGGGCGGAGGTCGGGATCGGAAAACCGTGGGTCTACGCTGCCTCCGCGCCGAAACACCCCCTTCACGGATGCTAAGTTCCTCCAGACGGTACAGATGGGGAGGGGGAGGGGGAGGGTGGAGGGGGGAGAGAGGGGGAAACGATGGGCGTGGGCAGGATCGGGAACGGCTCCCTTTACATGGCGACTGTTGGCACACCTTGACCGCGCAACACAAGGAGTTTTCACCTTTCACCTGACAATCAAGTGCCCGTTCATCGTTCCGGACCTTTCCGTGCCTTTAGGAACGGGGTACGACGGGGGGGGGGGGGGGGGGAAAGGGGGACGCGGGCGGGATCGGGGGCAAGCAGGAACTTTGAGGGTGGCCCTTTACGTGTGGAGACTGTTGGGCCGCACACTGGTGTGGAGGAGGTGTGATCCTGGCACTGGGAGGGTGGGAAGATTGTTTGGGGGTCGGTTGGGGGGGGGGGATATCACCGTTGGGGGGTTGGAGTGGCACCGGGAGGGAGGGGGAAGGGGGGGCTATTTCCACCACTGGGGTGGGGGTTAAAAGGAAGGAGATGAGGAGGAATTTCTTCAGTCAGAGGGCGGTGAATCTGTGGGATTCTTTGCAACAGACGGCTGTGGAGGCCACAGGTCAGTGGGTGTTTTTAAGGCAGAGATAGATAGATTGTTGATTAGTGTGGGTGTCAGGGGTGATGGGGAGAAGGCAGGAGAGTGGGGTTGGGAGGGAGGGATGGATCAGCTGTGATTGAATGGCGGAGTGGGCTCGATGGGCCGAGGGGGGGGGGGGGAGTGGGGGTGAGGGGTGGTGGGGAGGAGGGGTGAGTGGGGCGTGGGGAGGGTTGAATGACAGTCACCTGGGGGGGGGTGGGGAGGGGTGCGATGAGGGGAGGTGTGAGGGGTGAGTGAGTGGAGGGGTGAGTGACGGTCACCGGGGGTGGTAGGGAAGGGGTGAGGGGTGGGGGGAGGGGTGAATGATGGTCACGGGGGTGCCCTCACCAGCGGTCGATGCCACCACCGGCAGGGAGCGGTGTCAGTGGCGTTTCCAGTCGGGACGCGGTCTCCAACTTGCCCACACCGGCCAACATGCCCCAGCTACACTAGTCCCACCTGCCTGCACTTGGTCCATATCCCTCCAAACCCGTCCTATCCATGTACCCGTCCAACTCTCCAGGCAACTTCCTCGTAAATCTTCTCTGAACCCTTTCCAGCTTGACAATATCTTTCCTATAACACGGTGCCCAGAACTGAACGCAATATTCTAAAAATTCACAATATTCATAAAATTCACAATATTCCTTCGCTCAGTCTGCCTTAACCAACCTGATCTCCCGGTGGCTGAGCACTTCAACTCCCCCTCCCACTCCCAGTCTGACCTTTCTGTCATGGGCCTCCTCCAGTGCCATAGTGAGGCCCACCGGAAATTGGAGGAACAGCACCTCATATTTCGCTTGGGCAGCTTGCAGCCCAGCGGTATGAACATTGACTTCTCCAACTTTAGATAGTTCCTCTGTCCCTCTATTCCCCTCCTCCTTCCCAGATCTCCCTCTATCTTCCTGTCTCCACCTATATCCTTCCTTTGTCCCGCCCCCCCCCTGACATCAGTCTGTAGAAGGGTCTCGACCCGAAACGTCACCCATTCCTTCTCTCCTGAGATGCTGCCTGACCCGCTGAGTTACTCCAGCATTTTGTGAAATAAATACCTTCGATTTGTACCGGCATCTGCAGTTATTTTCTTACAATATTCTAAATGCGGTCTCACCGACAATGTCTTATAACAACTGCAACGTGACCTCCCAACTTCTAGACTCAAGAACCACTTTTACCCTTCGGTAGGTGTGCTAGTGGTTACGGGGAGAAGGCAGGCGGGGGAATGGGGTTGAGAGGGAAAGAGAGATCAGCCATGATTGAATGGCGGGGTAGACTGGACGGGCCGAATGGCCAAATTCTGCTCCGGTCACAAATGAATCAGGAACCAGTCTTTAACCCCTAACAGTAGGGGATAAAGAACCGGTCATTGTTTGCCTAAGGTGGACACAAAATGCTGGAGTAACTCAACGGGTCAGGCAGCGTCTCTGGAGAGAAGGAACTAGGTGACGTTTCGGGTCAAGAGGCGAGACCCACGATCAGACCACGTAGGAGGAATTAGTGCACGGGGGGATGGCCGGTCAGCACGGACTCGGTGGGCCGAAGGGCTTGTTTCCACGCTATATCTCTAAACTAAACACAGCCACACCAGAGAGAACGTCGACCCAACTTGTCCCAAGTCTCACAGTCTCGCGGAGTCCATTCATTCAGCGGTGGGCCGAGCACTCCCTCTGCTGTCCAGTCGATGAACTGCGGGCGCAGCAGGGCCTGTCTCTCTGCTTCTCTTATCATCTCAATGGTGTCAGGTTGGGTAAGGGGGGAGGTGCAGCGAGACCTGGGTGTCCTTGTACACCAGTCACTGAAAGGTGTCGTGCAGGTACAGCAGGCAGTGAAGAAAGCTCACGGTGTGTTGGCCTTCATAACGAGAGGATTTCAGTACAGGAGTAAAGAGGTCCTTCTGCAGTTGTACAGGGCCCTGGTGAGACCACATCTGGAGTATCGTGTACAGTTTTGGTCTCCAAATGTGAGGAAGGACGTCCTTGCTATTGAGGCAGTGCAGCGTAGGTTTACCAGGTTAATCCCCGGGATGGCGGGACTGCCATATGAGGAAAGATTGAAAAGACTGGGCTTCTATTCACTGGAGTTTAGAAGGGTGAGAGGGGGATCTTATAGAGACGTATAAAATTATAAAAGGATTGGACAAGCTAGATGCAGGAAAAATGTTCCCAATGTTGGGCGAGTCCAGAACCAGGGGCCACACAGTCTAAGCATAGAGGGGAGGCCATTTAAAACTGAGGTGAGAAGGAACTTTTTACCCAGAGAGTTGTGAATTTATGGAATTCTCTGCAACAGAGGGCAGTGGAGGCCAAATCACTGGATGGATTTAAGAGAGAGTTAGATAAAGCTCTGGGGGCTAGCGGAATCAAGGGGTATGGGGAGAAGGCAGGCACGGGTTACTGTTTGTGGATGATCAGCCACGATCACAATGAATGGCGGTGCTGGCTCAAAGGGTCGAATGGCCTCCTCCTGCATCTATTTTTCTATGATTTCTCTGTTCTTTGTTTTCTAATCAAGCCGTCCACAGTGTACAGCTCTGTATCTCTAAACTGAACTGTGCACGGCTCGATTGTAATCGTGTGTTGTCTCCCCGCTAACTGGTTAACACGCAACAAAGGACGTCCCAGTGTGATGGACCTCCCAGTGTGATGGACCTCCCAGTGTGATGGACCTCCCAGTGTGAGGGACCTCCCAGTGTGATGGACCTCCCAGTGTGATGTCCCAGTGCAATGGACCTCCCAGTGTGATGGACCTGCCAGTGTGATGGACCTCCCAGTGTGATGTCCCAGTGTGATGGACCTCCTCGTACGATGGATCTCCCAGTGTGATGGACCTCCCAGAGTGATGGACCTCCCAGAGTGATGGATCTCCCAGTGTGATGGACCTCCCAGAGTGATGGACCTCCCAGAGTGATGGACCTCCCAGTGTGATGGACCTCCCAGTGTGATGGACCCACCCAGAGCATCACTCACCTCTCCTCCTTCTCCTCCTCCTCTGGCAGATACAGATGACCACCCCAGCTCCCAGCAGCAGCAGCCCACCGCACTTGGCCACAAAGAGCACCCAGGGTGGGCTTCCCCTGGGGGTGGTGCTCTCGACAACCACCGTGATGCTGGGCCTCTCTGTGGGGGCTTGAAGCCGAGAAATAAGGAACCCCTCTTTTGCAAACATCTCCCCCCCTCCTATGTCCACCACCCGATAGCTTAATTCAAAGACACCGCACAGAAACAGGCCTAAAGCCCACTGAGTCCATAAAGTCATAAGTGATAGGAGCAGAATTGGGCCCATCAAGTCCACTCCGCCATTCAATCATGGCTGATCTATCTCTCCCTCCCAACCCCATTCTCCTGCCTTCTCCCCATAACCCCTGACACCCGCACTAATCAACAATCTATCAATCTCTGACTTAAATATATCCAGACTTGTGGCCTCCACAACCGTCTGTGGCAAAGAATCCCACAGATTCACCACCCTCTGACTAAAGAAATTCCTCCTCATCTCCTTCCTAAAAGAACGCCCTTTAATTCTGGGGCTATGCCCTCTGGTCCTAGACTCGCGGTGGGCCGAAGGGCCTGTTCCCAGCTGTGCTGTTGTACATTCAAAGCGAAGTTCGGGGGCTAAGGATTCGATTGCTCACCTTGCACTGACAGATTGGTTCCCGGGACGCTTTGCCAAATTTTGGGGCGTTCACCGGGGATCATCACCCAGCAGTAGTACCTGCCCGAGTCGCTCCTCCTCAGCCGGTCCAAGCGGATGGAGGCGGTGTGGTCGTGGTCTGGCGAGCCCAGGAACGTGATCCGGCCCTCGTACACCCTGTCAGTGTAGGCTCGCGAGAGGGTGAAGATGGTCGGCCCGTGAAACCACCGGGTCTTCCACGAGACGTCGAAGCCCAGGGCCGGAGGTGGGCCGGGTACGAGAAGGAGCAGGGCAGGGTGACCGACCCGCCTTCCACTGCGGACAGCCGGGCCGGCTGATCTACCTGGTAGCCATTACCGCCGACGGTCAATGCTGTGGGAGGAGGGGGGGGGGGGGGGGGGGCAAGGGGCAGTCGGAGTTATTCCAGCTTCTTCTGCCTTTTCTTCCGTTTAATAACAATAATAACAATAATAACCCCAAGTGCGTGAAGGAGAGATATCGGAGGTCCTTCCTTGCTGCCCGCTGCTGTGAGACTGCACAACCAGCACTGCTCCCAGCAGAAGAGTCAACAGTAACAGTTAAGGAATACACAGTAAACTGATGATAATTTATCCTTATCTTTACTTTTATTTATAATGAATGATCTCTTGCGATCCACTTTGCTGCTGTAACACTGTAAATTTCCCCGGTGTGGGACAAATAAAGGAATATTTATATATATATATATATATTCCTTTATTTGAACTTTGTTCCTTTACATATTCCTTTATTATAGGGATATAAAGGAATATATAATAATAATAATAATAATAATAATGCATTTTATTTAGATAGCGCTTTTCATATACTCAAAGACGCTTTACAGAGATTTAGAGAACATAGGGAAATGAATAAATAGATAAATAAGTAAATAAGTAAACGAACAGAGAAAGGAGACAGAAGGTGAGGTGACCTTCAGTGGTTGAAGGCAGTGCTGAACAGGTGAGACTTCAGCGATGTTTTGAATGTGGTGAGTGTGGAGGAGTCTCTAACGGTTTGGTGTAGTGAGTTCCATAGGGTGGGAGCAGCGATGGAGAAAGCCCTGTCCCCCCAGGATCTGAGTTTGGTCCGGATGTGGTCCGGATATATATATTTATATATCTGCAGATGCTGGTACAAATCGAAGGTATTTATTCACAACATGCTGGAGTAACTCAGCAGGTCAGGCAGCATCTCAGGAGAGAAGGAATGGGTGACGTTTCGGGTCGAGACCCTTCTTCAGACTGATGTCAGGGGGGCGGGACAAAGGAAGGATATAGGTGGAGACAGGAAGATAGAGGGAGATCTGAGAAGGGGGAGGGGAAGAGAGGGACAGAGGAACTATCTAAAGTTGGAGAAGTCAATGTTCATACCACTGGGCTGCAAGCTGCCCAGGCGAAATATGAGGTGCTGTTCCTCCAATTTCCGGTGGGCCTCACTATGGCACTGGAGGAGGCCCGTGACAGAAAGGTCAGACTGGGAGTGGGGGAGGAGCTGAAGTGCTCGGCCACCGGGAGACCAGTTTGGCCAACGCGGACCGAGCGCAGGTGTTGAGCGAAACGATCGCCGATGTAAATAAGTTGACATCAGGAGCAGCGGATGCAATAGATGAGGTTGGCGGAGGTGCATATATATATATGTGTGTGTGTGTGTATGTATATATATATGCAATGTATACACATATACATATATATATATATATATATATATATATATATATATATATATATATATATATAATAATAATAATAATAATAATAATTCATTTATTTTATATAGCGCCTTATAGGGTGCTCAAAGCGCTTTACTAAAACAATCAACATAAAAACAAACAGACAAACTATCCTAACGGAAAAGCGGCGAATAAACAACGCCAGCGTCCTCCCACGTTAGGGTCCGGCAGTAGACAACAAAAAGCACAGGACACACAGATACAATTTTTACACAAACAGCCATCACAGTGATTGCTCTAGGCACACCCTCACTGTGATGGAAGGCAAAGTCTTATCTCCTCCTCATTCTTCTCCCGTGGTGCCACGAGGTGATCGAGGCTCCCAACTTTTTGAAGCCCCCACCGGGCGATGGAAAGTCCCAGGGCCGAGCCGAGCAGGCCGATGAAAGTCCTGAGCCCCCACCGTGTATATATATATATATACACGCATTGACTTCCCCAACTTTAGATAGTTCCTCTGTCCCTCTCTTCCCCCTCCTTCCCAGTTCTCCCTCTATCTTCCTGTCTCCACCTATATCCTTCCTTTGTCCCGCCCCCCTGACATCAGACTGAAGAAGGGTCTCGACCCGAAACGTCACCCATTC